>NW_021163714.1:0-26284 GCF_004324835.1 Dendronephthya gigantea | reverse complement strand
GCCGAGATGAATAATAATCGCACCGAGGTCATGAAATTAGTCAATTATTTCGTTAATGCGTCCAAATGCCTAACTGAGTATTTGATTATGAATTGAGTATTATACATTTTAGCAACAGCTGACATTGCGGTAGGAAGTTTTAAAAAAATCCGGTTTCTTCTAGTGAATTTTGGTTATCACTGGTTGGAATTTGGATTGGTTGGAATTTTGGTCGATTATCCATGTTTCGTGCCACGCGTTTTTATCTATAACTATATCCACTTGTTAGCAAATTCACTATTACATTCATGCACCTTTCGAACAACTGGCCTCTTTATTAGTGCGTCGCCTGAAATTTTGGCTCTATCTGAAAACACACTCGCCTAGAGTGGTTACATGCACCTAGCTTTGTTTGTAGGAGAAATGCAATTGATTTGAAAAATTCTAGGGTTATACGGTGGAAAATACGCTATTTCGTGCCAAAAATCCCAAAAATATAACAAGTGTACACATGTGAAATTTAACTGTCTATTACCCCATGTTTTCGACTGTATACCTCTCTATACGTAACGATTCATGGGACATGAACATAATTGTGAACGATTAGGAGGTAACTGAGAAAAATATATATCAGTTCGATAGAGCCACTCGTCCGTACAGAGTCTATACTCACAATACACTAACCGGTCTAACCCTGTACCCTAAAGCTTTCAAAGCTCCACGGTGGTGAATGGATGTCTCTTACCGCCTTCTAAACCTTTTTAATCCTTTATGATGAACTGTATCTTGTCTTGTCTTATTGAGTTTAAAGAAATGTCAAAATAGTAAGCTATTTGATAAAATAAAACGCTGGAGTTTTTATAGGAATTTTAGGGTATTCGAATAATTATTAAGTAGCCTGGTTCCAAAGATCTAAAGGCTTACAATTTGAAAAATTTCGACACCCACCATGCATGGTGGTGCGACCAATGTTGTCCAATTTCTTACATCTTTGTTTTTTAGATATCGTTATAGGCTTCTGGAGGCTAATTAATTATTTTGATTATATTGAGTTTTTATTGCTATATCCAAATAAATATAAATCGAGTAATGAAAGGGGTCACTAGAAATCCGGTATGAATTAAGACGGTCACTAAAAAACGTAGTTCCTATGCGCGGATGGAAAAGTTTTTCATTTTCCATTATCAGTCATTTCACCACGTGTGCAGTTGTTTATATACGCGACGCGACCAACTAGCAACTTACCTGTGCGCAGGTTCCCGATTAGGGTGATATGGCCTTCAGCTAGCCACGCTGAGGGTCGACCCGAGAGGAAAATAAAAAAAAAACCAAGCCGAAACTGTAGGTCGCTGTCGCTACGCGACGCGACCAAAAATGCGCAACTTTCTGCGCGATGACCGTGTCTGAACTGTCGTTTCTGTGCCCTCAGCTTTGAATGAAAGAAGCTTTAAATTAATTTCTGAGCATACTCGACAGGTTTCGACATATAATGTATGGTCAAGGTTCGGCACACTATCGGCAATGTTTACAGCTCAGTATAATTTTGAGCAATTATATAGTAAACAACTGCTATATATTTAAGTGCAAATCAAAACGCTTTTTGCTCATGCTCACTGTATTTCGCATGAAGTAATATATTTTTTGGCATAAGCAGGCCACTTACGAACGACCTGAGCTAGGATTGGGCGTATGTGATGTGATGTTGACAAACTTTTATCGAGCACAGTAAACCTACACCTGCTACCCTAAGTAAAAGATGTAGAGCGGTTTTGAAATGGGCTGTTCTGTGTTTCTCCTGCTTTCAACATGCGACCGACAGTTCGGTATATTGTTCATTTTTATTATTAAGAACATTTACGACACAAAGTTTGCATGGCTGCATTGGCTGGCTACGCCGCTGTGAACGACGCGACCATAACGCCTACTTGGCGTCTTGTTAACTTTTGTTGCAAATATAAACCTGGCCTGAAGCAAATATATATCATGTATTTCAACAGTGATATTTTTCAATGTTCGTTATTGCTGAATGGTCGAAGTCGTAAAAGTAAAATTCTATATCGTAAAGTCGATTCTCGAGCTATCGAATTCAACTATAATCGTATTATTGTACTACGAATAGTTTTCAATACTACAATTTTTAGCGAAATTTCAATTTCTTTTAAGCAGATTCACCTTTCAAAATAAATGCTTTCCCAATCAAAATAATTTTAACGAGATTTGCGAATAAATTCAAAGATGTGTCATACATTTGTTGATAAATCCACATATTAAATTTACAAAATACGTTAATAATTTAAAATACAAAATTTACTCATTTACCCATGTTCAAAAACACTCTAAAAAAGCTTGAGAATCGTTCATTTGAAACAATGTTTTTCTACCCGAAGGCAACTTTTACATTCTCTCTTAAAGTCAATTTTTTGTATATTTTCATAATCATCCAAGTGAAAATATTAATTCAAAAAGGTTTTAAAACTCAAAATATCAGTTATGCTGAATAATTTAATTTAGTTATTCGCACGTTTGCAAACGTTTGCTAGTTACCAGTTTCAACATGTCTCAAACTCACGCGTGCGCATATCTTAAAAATATTTCGCATTTGCATTCCCGGGCGTAATTAAAATATCCGAGCGGAATTACCACCCTCGGTCGGCGCTTCCCACCGCCTGGGAAATTACAATTCGGTTGTTTCTTCTGTTATGCCGCAAGAGGAGAAAGTGTTGCATTTTCTAGATTTTGAGCGCGCATAATCATGTTTCGTCAATATTGGGCGCAACTTTGTCACTAGAAAGAATATTTTTTAAGATTAGAACAATCAATTTTTACCTTGTACATGTAGTATCAGCAACGGTCGTTCTGGCAGTCATCCTCGCCTTTAATTGGCACGAGATTGCCAAACCTTGTCCCTGAAAAAATATGTTAGCGCCCACGTTATATTTTTTTAAGATAGGTCAGCATTGTTATTGTAAGATAGATTTTGTTCGGGCGTATTCTAGACGCTTTTCACATTAAAGTTTAAATTTTGAGAAATTAGAATATTTTATACACTGCTTTGATTTGATGTGTATTTCGGTTGGTTAATATACATATATTTCGTTCTGCCTGACAGATCACTTTTGTAAGTGCAATAGCTTACAATAGGCTTGTATGTACTTTGTCGTCTTTCAGGAATTATGTTGGACAATAATATATTTAGGTGTTCTAGTACATGGAAAATGACGATTTATCTTTCTTTAAAAATGTCCATGGATGCAAACTCAAATGATTCCGTAATCAATCCTGAATATTTTTTCTGAAAAAAAGAACGCGGGAATTAAACAAAAAGTTTTACTAGTTAGTGTTTTACCCTGAGCTAACTAAAGGAGTTTAACACGTTTACGACGACATACTTTAACACGTTTTAACGACGTTTAGACGACATACTTTAACAGGTTTTAATTCATGTTTATCGTAAATTTTGAAAAGTGTCCGCTGTCCGGTGTCCGCGTTTTCCAATAAACCACACTCATAGCATTAACAGCGACATTCGCAATCGAATGACTATGCTATTGAGTGACTCTAGTCGTTCGTGCGCACATTTTTATCATTATACATTTTGGAACAGCTAAATTTCTTAAAACTTCACAAAATTTCTTCTCGGCAACTGCACTGTGTTCAAAGTTTGAAAGTCCGAAAATTTTAGAGGGGCTGAAGCAGACAAATGGCTACCCTGTGTTGAGACTTTGGAATAATTAGTTAGGAATAATTATTATTCAATGACGTAATATTTGTATGTGTATATAAATTATTTCTGATATGAAATATACATCTTTTAACACTGAATGTCGAGTACATAACACCCTGAAAGACAATAGTCTCGTAGTTGAACCTTAAAGGATTTTATTCATTCGTAAAATGTATTTAATACAATCAAATATTATAACATATAGATTGTGTAAACTTCTATGTCCAAACTTCTATGCCTCTACTAGCAAGCGTATGTTTTGCGTAGTTGGTTCTACTGAACTTTTTGTGTAGTAATCTCGAGTTTCGCGTGTTGTGATTATGAATTTCCTTTTTAGTAGAGAAATAATTTCTGAATATTTCTGGAAGGTTTTGTAAATAGAAATATCAGAACATGAATATCCTTATTAAATAATCATTTATTTTGAATAAATTGAGTATTTGCAATTCTTTAAAAGTTGGTTCGGAATGATCAAAAGAAGATTTGAAAGCCATTAATCTCACAATTTTTTTTGAATATTTACTAACTTTTTAATACGGGATTTGTAGGTGTTACCCCATATTAGGTTGCCATACGTTAGATATATGGATGGACCAAGGCATAATATATTAGTTTCAAAGAGTTTAAGTTTGTGAAATGCTTTATCCTGGAAATGAATGCTGCACATTTAATGATTTTTTTGTAATCAAATCCATGTGGTTACACCATGTCAAGAATTCATCAATAACAATCCCTAAAAATGTAGTGTTTTAGACTTGTTGTATATTGTTATTATTGATCGAAATGTTAATGGTATCTTCAAGCTTCTTTTTTTTTTGTTCTAAAAAGAATAAATTTGTTTTTTCTGCATCCATAGACAATTTATTTGCATTAAGCCAATCTGAATTTTTTTTTAATTTCGACTTGAATGAATTCATCCAATTTTCTAAGACATTCATGACTATATAGTACGTTTGTGTCATCTGCAAATAATACAACAGAAATCAGTTTTTTGGCCACTCCTCTATTACCATAATGTTCCAATTTCTTTATCAGAATCTTGTGATCAATTGTATCAAATGCCTTAGATAAATCAAGGAAAATACCAACAGAGTATTTACCATCATCAATTACATTAGTAATTTTATCAATAAAGTCAATTAATGCATGTTCAGTTGATCTCTGTTTCCTAAATCCATATTGATGCTTTGAAAAAATTTTATTTTTATCAATAAATTTTGACAGTCTATTAATCATAAGTTTTTCTAACAATTTTGCAAAACAAACAAGAACTGATATTGGTCGGTAGTTTTCAAACTTCATTTCGTCATTAGCCTTGAAAATTGGTGTAATCAATGCGACTTTTAGATTGTCTGGAATGATTCCAGTCGTAAATGTTAGATGAAAATGTGTGTTAATGATTTAGAGATTTCTCTAGCTGCTAGTTTTGTAATGGTTGTGCTAATACCATCATATCCACATCGTATATTGCTTGATGTTTTTTAGTTCAACTTCTAATTCATTTTCTGTGATGGGATAAGGAAAACCTAAAGTCACTTTTCAGATATTTATTAAAATTATTATTGTCATTTTGTTTTATTTTATTTGCCAAATGGGGTCATTAGTAAAGTAGTCGTTGAAGTGATTAGCTATTTCTTGGGGATCATCTAAATTATTTGATGAGTTGGTTTCAACAAAGCTTTGTGATATTTTCGTGCTTTTCTTGGGCTTATTGAGTAATTCATTATTAAGTGTTTTCCACACCATTCTTGAATTCTGTTTGTATTAATTTGATCAATTGATATTCATAATATGTTTTTTGGCTATTTTTATTATATGATTTAGTTTGTTTGTATAATTTTTGTACCGTTGTTCCTTTTTGCTATTACAATTCATAACGAAGGATTTATAGAGTTTGTTTGTTTTTCCTGATTGACTTTAATATACAGTTTGCCATATATGGACTTTTGATTTTGTCTATTTTTTTATTGTTTTGTTTTCGTTTGATTGGAAAATTTTCTTAATATATATCCGAAAAAATTTCTAAAAACTCATTATAGGCCTTATCAGGATCATTTGTTTTATTCCAGGGAAGGTTTTTAGTTGCATTTTTGAACGCCTCTGTGTTATTTTGATTAAATGCTCTTTGGTATGATACTTTTCGTGTGTTAACATTTTTCGTGGTGTTTTTGCTGGATAAATTTGTATTAAACATATGCACTATTGGCAAATGATCTGAAATATCGCTAAAGATTATACCGTCGAAGCTTTCATTAAGTTCTTCTATATTGATAGTGCAAAGACTCGGGTGTATGTGTCAAATGTATAACGTGATGTTGCTACCCTGAGTCACCAAGTGGGTAAGCTGAAAAATTAGCTTGAATCGAACCTGCGACCTTTGGTTTGCTAGTCCAATGCTCTTCCAACCGAGCTACAAGGTCAAGACGGTTCGAGTAGTTGATATTTCGGAACTCAGTCTAGTCACTATCAATTTAAGACGCACAGATATGGAAGAGACTAGACTGAGTCCCGAATTATATCAACCACTCGAACCGTCGATCTTGACCTTGTAGCTCAGTTGGAAGAGCATTGGACTAGCAAACCAAAGGTCGCGGGTTCGATTCCCACCGTGGTCAAGCTAATTCTTCAGCTTGCCCAGTTGATGACTCAGAGTAGCAACATCACATATACATTCTTCTATATTGTTACTAGAAATCTCATCAATTAGTGTGGCAGCATGATGAGTAATTCTCGTTGGTTTCGTGATTAGCGGAAAAAAAGACGAAGTGAAAAGTTGTTCAATAAATTGGTTTGTATGATCACAAGATCCTGATTTAAACAGGTCAATATTAAAATTTCCCATTAAGTAACATGGTTTATTTTCTCGATCGATATTTTCTAGAATCTCAATTATTGTAGTTTTAAATGATTCAAAATTGCCATTTGGTGGTCTATATACACTACACCAATAATGATTTTTTACCATCTTTATTCATCACTTCAGTGAACCTTGTTTCAATTATATCGTTTACGTTTATATCCAAATCATTTCGACTTTTATACTCTAAATGTTTTGAAACATATAAACCACCACCTCCGCCTTTTTTATTTGGTCTGTTTGAGCCGAATATTCGTATTCATCTAAGGGAAAACAATCTATGTTATTATCATTCAACCAAGTCTCAGTAAGTCCTGTTATCTGGAAAGGTATATGTCTAAAGTATCCTTCAAATTTTTGAGTGAATCAAATTTGTTTGCATACGCCTTATGTCCAAATGTAGTAGCGAAAATTTTTTTGTTATATTTCTTTTTTCAATTTGTGATTTAAAATCTTTCGGTAGGAAATCAAGTTCCATATTATTGCTGGACAGCGCTATGTTTTGATTTTGTTGAGAAGGATTAAATCTTAATTGCATGGCTTAGCCTATCCATACAACTTTGGTTTAAAATGTTTGTAGAACCTAATGTTTTAACTGTTTGACTACCTGACTATAGGGAAGTTTGCCATTGTATATGGCATTAGAACGTAAGACTAAGCATCAGTTGATACTTACTCCCGCTATAGCAGCCTGTCGTTTCACATTGAATACAACATAGCTTTATCACAGTTAATGTTTTATAGGCTACCAACATCCACGTATTGCGTACCTATTTTTTACATATCTTTTATATATCATTATTGGGGATCATTAATTTTGGTTGGCGATCAAGAAAAACGACAAAAGAGCATTATTGCATTTCTCATAACTGAGTATGGGAACAATGCAGTAGACCAATAGAATAAGCCAATTGAACAGATTTGTTTGCCCAGGGCAAAACGCTAGCTTTTATGGTCGCATACAATCTTTACTTGAAGTATTTCTACATATGCTTGGTCAGGAAAGCATCTGAGACTCACTGCATTGTATTACATTGTAATAAAATTCTAACCTTCCGACGTTTACTACAAAATAGCTTTAATACTAGAAATACATGCATGCAGCAACCCCTCGCTATTTCAAACCAAGTAGACAATTTCCTGAGTTAACCTGACTTGAACTTATATTATGGAATGACACAAAACTCAAATCAGTCTTATTATATTTTACCGAGTATATTATAGCTAATGTTTCCATCATTCAATACAAAAATAATCATAAAGCTAGTGTAAACATTGCCCGTTCAATTTAGTGTAAACATTGCCCGCTGCATTATACCATGCCAGCAATTAAGTAACGGTTTAAAATCGAAGTTTCAAACGATTAAAACAGTACAAAATCTTCACAGACATAGAAAAAACTTCAAATGTTATTTTATTCTGTATTTTGCAGTCGACGCCGGCGGCTAAAATTTTCATACTTTATAAATATAGTGTGTATTTTTGATACCAAAATTCCAATTACACTTTCAAAAACACTTTTTGAAGTTAAAGCAAAGGTGTAATAGCCTTTCACAGGTTTATGCGTTTGCATAAAAAGCTGAAAATTTAACAAATAAACGGCATACAAAGCTAAAAAGTATACAAATACGGCTCATTCTTATCGCGAAACAAATACGAAATAAACAAAGTAAACACGTACCCTTTGTCTTTGAAAACATTTATAAGTTTGCAGATTATGAATTATTCCTCTTGCACGGCTTTTTCTTGACCGTATCCACGTTAATCTTTGCTAACTGTCATGCTTCATATATCTTTTTTCTTCTCGTTTTACTTTCTTTGCACAAAGTTTATGAAACGCTTTTACAAAAATGTTTACGAAATGACAGTTAATATAAATTGCTGACGTTCTCATTGAAATACAAACTTTCTGTCCTAGCCAATCAGAACGTTCGTTGCTTACCAGACGTTACTCGCGCATGCGCATAACTTACAAAACCACCCAACGTCGACCGTCCATGACACAGAGGAGAGATGGACAGAGAGTCGACTCTTCCGATTTAATGTTGAAACGAGTGTCCCCGAGTTTTGCCTAATACACGTCATTCTCGCGTCATTTCCACGCGCCACGCAACCACCCGATTCTCTTCTGGTAAGCTCTTTCGGCCAAATTTCAATACAAAAGTATAGAAAAAACGCTGTTCGACCGGTGAAAAATTGATTTTTTTTTGAACTGGGTCGGATTATCTTCATTTTTTGACTACAATTTTGGAGATGAACGGTGAGTTGTTTGTTTTGTTGGGTTTAAATGATCGTGCTGTTTTTAAAAGCAATATTAAAATCCTTGTTTTATAAGTGAGTTCTGATTACCCTTGTCGGCTGCCATATTTTTACCCGAATTGTCAAATTGTGTTTGCCAAAGTGAAACGTTGTCAGAGCTGCTTTTCTACTGTTTGTCAACTAGCAAGCAGAGTGTTTGCATATATGTGGGATTACAATATAAGACGAATTTCAAAGAATACTTCTTAATTCGCGTTTTAGTTTTAAAATATCGACAAAATACATTGCAAAACATTTCAAAACAAAACAGAGTTTTAGGCGTTATATAACTTTACCTCGCTGAGGATATCAGTTTTTAATAATTAGTACCATTTGATGATACAAACATTCACTGAAAACATTCATAATTATGTATCTTTACTTCTCAAGCAGAGTTGCTGTTCGATTACATACTTTTTCAGTCATTTTTCAAACTTTTTTGATCAAATTTTCAACAAGCATATCATCCTTGAACTTTCTAAAGAAAATATATTTTAGCTCTTACCTTACACTGCAAAAAACGTTTGCAACATTTCAGGCAAAGCGGTAAAATTTTTTTAAATTGCATTTTTACTGGCAAAAATTCCATTTTTCCTTATTAAAAATGTGCTCGGAGCTTACCAGAGAGGAATCGGGTGTAAACGTTTACTAGCGCGCGCGAGTAAAAAAGTGGGGACGCGTGGAGCCGCGAGTCAACTCTGTCAATCTCTCCTCTGTGTCCATGACAAAGAATTTGGACAACTTTGGATTCGCCTATGTTCTACCGGGTTCCGGGTGTAATTCCTAATCTCCGAGCGGAATTAGTACCCTCGCAGGCGCTCCGCGCCCGCTCGGGGATTACATGCGTATAAGACTGAAAAGATCGATATAAACATGGAAATACAACACTTGAAATCTCCTAAAAAATTGAAAGCAAACTATAAAAGCAAACTTTAAAAATAAATAATTATTATCCCTAGTTCACTTACAAAAAGTGTAAAGTGTGTCTTCTTCGTATTTAACAGATGACCTTTTCTTATACACTCAGCTGGACTTATTTTGCAGCTAAATGCCCTTGTGTTTATATACCCCTTGACGTCTTATGTAATTGGCCGGATAAATACCGATATTATTACGTAACATCAAAAATTTTAGAATTTATGGCAAAATATCAAACATGCACAATGTAAGGAGTTCTGTGTGTGGCAATACCAAACATCCATTTGTTTTTATTAGATGCCATGGGTACCATAGCAATACCCCTTGAAATTTACTAATCTATCAATGGCCTTGGTGCTTTTGATAAAGACTCGTGCGCTTTCAAAGGCATGCTGTAGGACGTTAACCTAAATGTGAAACCAGTGAAATACTTAATCCGGAAGATAATAGATATATAGCCATAAGATCAACATATTCATTTTACAAGATCTGGATTTATGGACATCTCAATTGAAATATATTATCATGAAATTACGTGGTGTCTTTTTAGGTCTAATTTAGTTCTTGTAATATTGCAACGGTAGCTGCAGGGCAGTAGCAACACCGATTTAGGAAGAGAGCAATATATCGATATATCAATGTTTACATATCATAGGAACAATAGCGTACAAATAATATAAATTGGCATTTGGAAGTCTGAAGGGGTTGTTTGTTCGCTAATTTAAATTATCCTTGCTTTCTTCATAACGACGTTCGAATGACATTCGCATTCAGTATCTCTCGACACGGCATTGTCTAAGCCAGACTAGGAACAGAATCACATTTGTGAGGGTTGTATAATTAATATCGTAAAATGTGCTTAATTAGGTAAATACAACACTTGACATAATAGAATTGAACTTAAGTATTACTTATTAACTTAAGTAAAATCACAGTCGTTCCAAACTTGGCCTTGGAGCTCAGACGGTAGAGCATCGTTCTAGAAATGCGAAGGTCGCGGGTTCGATTCCCACCGCGGTCAAGTAGAATTTTCTGCTTGCCCGGTTGGTTATACTTGTGCAGAAGAACAAATACACCTTACATATATATATATATATATATATATATATATATATATATATATATATATATATATATATATATATATATATATATATATATATATATATATATATATATATATATATATATATATATATATATATATATATATATATATATATATATATATATATATATATATATATATATATATATATATATATATATATATATATATATACAAGTCTCCTTCAATGCACGGAGAGAAAGAGAGATCGATTCATCATTTTGAAAATTCATATTGGAGAGAATTTCGCCTCTGCCAATATCGCCGAGTAATGATCAGAATGCTGTTATTGTCTTTTCTTTGCCTTGCAGAATTAAAATGCAATTTTTGCAGCATGGTAACAATACAAACATGTAATATAACCGCAATTTCTGAAACTTTAGCGTTAAAGCTGAACTATTGTTACTGTATATCTCAGTCTAAATTTCTTCGTACCGAAACACAATTACTATTGCATGGGCAGTTGTTTTTCTTTACTACTACTACTAAATTCAGAGACATACAGTAACACTAGTTTAGCTTTAACGCTAAAGTTTCAGAAAT
This sequence comes from Dendronephthya gigantea, assembly GCF_004324835.1. Lineage (NCBI taxonomy): Eukaryota > Metazoa > Cnidaria > Anthozoa > Malacalcyonacea > Nephtheidae > Dendronephthya > Dendronephthya gigantea. The sequence goes on along the minus strand of NW_021163714.1, from coordinate 14,857 downwards.
TGCGGTTATATTGCATGTTTGTATTGTTACCATGCTGCAAAAATTGCAATTTAATTCTGCAAAGCAAAGAAAAGACAATAACAGCATTCTGATCATTACTTGGCGATATTGGCAGAGGCGAAATTCTTTCCAATATGAATTTTCAAAATGATGAATCGTTTTCAATATCTATATCTTTCTCTCCGTGCATTGAAGGAGACTTGTATATATATATATATATATATATATATATATATATATATATATATATATATATATATATATATATATATATATATATATATATATATATATATACATATACATATATACATATATATAGTCTGTTGCTATTCAATTCTATTATGTCAAGTGTTGTATTTACCTAATTAAGTACATTTTACCATATTAATTATACAATCCCTCACAAATGTGATTGTGTTCCTAGTCTTGCTTAGACAATGCCGTGTCGAGAGATACTGCATGCGAATGTCATTCACACTTCCAAATGCCAATTTAGAAGTGAATATAAAGTAGAAATATAAAAATAATGATTTTCGGGAGCTTTTCGGTTGGGTTATATTTTATAAAAAAAGATAACTATATATAGGCACGCCAATTTGAGGCGGATAACGCAAATTGAGGCTTGATAATTCTCGATATCATGCGAAAACCAAATTCAATAATTGTTTCCTTTTTAGAGAGGAAGCTTGCGCCATATTATTGACAACAAACTATGGCGGCAAAAATTACGTCAACAACGGATAATTTTCAATGTCGTGCAGGTGGCAAGACATCGAGAATTATCACAGGGTGCCCGCCTTAGCGTTTGTTATTAAAATATCGCTTTAAAAACTAATGCTGCAAAAGATGACAAGAAACGACTTGCAGTTGAATTTAGGAATATATTCGACGAGAAAAACAACCTTCAGTTGAATTTAAAAAGTAAATTCCGAGGTAAATTTGACAACAGTCTACATGAATTGCAACTTTGTTATAAACGTACATGAAGTACTTCAGCGTGGAGCCTTAAGCACTGATGTGTTGGACCGCGAGCGCAACAAGTGACGTCAGGGCACACGCTGGGAGCGGAAAAAGAATAAAGGGATGAAATCATGTGCTCCGCTCCGCAGCCTCCGCGCGCATATAGCCTGGACAGCTCGTATATTGTCGGGAGTCATCAGGTTTATGCCGAAACCAAAAACGCGCGAAATTTAAACTTCAAACAATGATGCTCGGTGGTGACAGGGTTTTGCAGGAATTTGAAGAAATCGTTGATACAACTGTGCGTAATAAAGCAAATGCGTTAAAAGAAAGACGTATAATTAATTGGTAAGTGTTTTTCTTTATATCATTGCTCAGCGATGCGTAAACTGTCCACTTTAGCGTGACGGTCTAATATACACACAAAGCGTAACAAATTTATGGTGATATTTAATATCTGATAGGATGTTAAAGACGTATATGATGTGTCATGGCACACATAACATTTCAGTTTTTAAATTAACCGACGATGTTAATCAATTTTATCTACAACATCGAAAGAGAATAATCGTCCTTTGAAAGAACACGAGCTCGGGCGGATTATAAAGCGTGTATTTCCCACAATAAAAAAAGCCAAAATAACTGTTACTAAAGATGGGATGACGAAACGTGAACCAGTGTACGAAGGAATATGTGTTGTTGAATCAACACAAAAATTTCTGAGCTGGGATGACGTTAAAAATTATTCTCCCGCAGGGGCGTAACTAGAACGATAATTGGGGGGATGAATATTCATATATTCAGTTCTGCCCGACGGATTTCTATTGTAGGCTATTGCAATTACAAAAGAAATCCGTAGGGCAGAACTGGATATATGAATATTCACCCCCCCCCCCAATTATCGTTCTAGTTACGCCACTGTATCTCCCGAAGCAATGTTCGCGAACAAGTGGACACTATCAAAGGCAAAGGAAACTGATGAATACGTGGAGTGGATAAATGTATCCTGCGATTCTTGCAATGGCGAAAGAGTCGTGAAGTCTCTGATGATTTTCAACAATTTTTCGTTCAAATTTTTCATTGGGTCACACGAAGTTGAATTAGAGGATCATTGTACAGTCATCCGTCAATCATTATTTAGATGGTCTTTTTCCTACTTGTTCAGCGTTCCAATATGTAATGGCTTTTCCGTTGAAGTGGACAAAAAAACTACTGATAAATCTGGAAATGTTGTAGGATTGACAGAACGGTGGTCAAATTTATCAGATAGCGAGTCGACATCACTGCGACACCGAGCAATTAATTGTGCATATATTTTCTCTGAAAAAGATGTGCTGCGGCTGTTCTACAATAAAGCACAATTCATACTATAAAAGTTTGAAAGAAAGTCATGCGTGCAAAGAGAAAGCTCTTTTCGCACCACAAAAGAGGGAAACGTACATGGGCGAAGAGGAGCTCAAAGAAAACTACAACAAGAAAAGAGAAGGCGCATAAATTGTGAACGTCGTGAACGATTCAAGCAGGATATTATAGATAACATGCACACATTTGCAGAAGAAGATAGCAACGACTTTAATACGATGTTTAGTAATATTGACGAGAATGAACTGAACCCAGACTTGAAAGTGTTTTGGGAAGCACAAAAGAAGGCCATGGAAATGAAAGACGGAAGAGAAAACAGATGGCATCCAAAGTAAGTGTACATGTATATATTTTTTATATTGTTAGCTTCTTTGGATAATTTTATGATTTGGCTGATGTATTGTACGTATTATAGAATAACTACACCGAGCTTATACTATATTAGACCTTGTTATTTGATATTCGTATCATTTATAGCACTTTCCAGTTGGGGATTTTCCCTGAAATATAAACAAACTGGAGAGTACAGAGCTGTTGATACCTTATTAAATCATTCCATGGAATTTATATAGAGTAATAAGCATGGCCTTCGAATAATAAATGTGTATATATTTTTTTATTATTTAGGATAATTCGCCTTTGTCTGTCATTGTGGATAAAAAGCCCAAAAATCTATGAAGAGCTAAGACAAAGTGGTGTTGTTGTTTTTCCTTCTTGGATGTTACTTTCTTTATACAAGAATTCAGTGAGCCAAAAGCCCAAAACCCAGGTCTTAATGACGATGTCTTAAATTGGATGATAGGAGAGGCGGACAAGATTAAACTGACCGCATTTGGCAGAGAAGGTGGTCTTATTTTAGACGAAATGTCAATACAGGTAAACCAGATTTTTTGATAAGTTGATCTCGTGAATAGTAAAACCAGTTTTACTTTGTGCAGGGAGAGAAAGGATTGTTTTTATTATAATTTTGTCCTTTTCTTCTTTTTATATACAGCTTAATTCAGTTAGGTTTGTCCAAAATGTTTTAAAACCTTAATTAAACTATGATTGTGCAAAAGATGATAGGTTATCGCTTATATATGCCCTAAATAATCAGTTCTCTTGCACTCATTGTTCAACCTTTAGTATTGAGTAAGACACGTCAAGTGTTTCCTGCCAGTCAGTCAGATTGTATCTCACATAATTGTATTTTGAATTAAACTGGTCACAATATTAATACATTTTGTGTTCCAATTTTATGTGATTACTGTCAATAAATTGTAAATGTACAGTGTGTCATATTAATATGAGTTTTGTAAATTTCATTTTCACAGGAAGATCTTCAAATGAAGACAAAAAATGGGATAACAACACTAGTTGGTTGTTCAGCTTGGTGAAACACATAATTATATGAATGCTTTGAGCACAGGTATTATGACAACATGTCTTCAATTAACATTGTTGTAATTTTAGAGAGCAATGAGCAAAATCAGTCATGTAATGGTTGTATTTGGGTGAATATTTATAACAACTTCTTGTACAGCTTACTAATATAACCATGTAATTATGTAGTAGAGGTAGCTAGTAGATAGCAACTGCCTTCTCCCCCCCCCCCCCCAACACACACACATATGTGTGTTATCCCATTTTTTGTCTTCATTTGAAGATCTTCCTGTGAAAATGAAATTTACAAAACTCATATTAATATGACACACTGTACATTTACAATTTATTGACAGTAATCACATAAAATTGGAACACAAAATGTATTAATATTGTGACCAGTTTAATTCAAAATACAATTACGTGAGATACAATCTGACTGACTGGCAGGAAACACTTGACGTGTCTTACTCAATACTAAAGGTTGAACTATGAGTGCAAGAGAACTGATTGATTTAGGGCATATATAAACAAGCGATAACCTATCATATCTTTTGCACAATCACAATCAAAGTTTGACATGTTTTGCATGTGAGTTTGAAATATTGATCCCTTGCCTTGTCTTGTCATAAAGCGATTCTGATCAATTCACTATACATATAAATAAGGACAAAAAATATAGTATATACAAATATGAACATTGAACTTTATAATAGTTACAAAGTACCCACTCGTTTTCACTCTGGTTTTTCTTTCTTTATATTTAGTGCCATCTTTCCTGGTTAATAACTGCCCAACGTTACTTAACACAGTTCTGTGAACCATTGGCAAATAATCCCAATGTTCCACAATGCACGCAGCATCCTTACCCTCATACGTATACTTCCCTGCACACTCAAGGATTTCCTTACAGCAACGATATTCCCTTGCGCTACTGAGGTGACGATCGTTGCACCGTCCACATTGACACCTATATTGTATTAATAGAGTGCCTTCAATGAAAAGTTTAGTTTAGGATGAACCAAATAATAGCGCGACTCACCATGAGTTCACTGGCACGTCCTTGCTCCATCTTTTCCCGAGCGTCTCGGAAGAAATGCCATCCTCGTCGTCTGTTGTACTCTCGTCAAACTCATCGCCGCTACTAGCAAGCGGTTCGTTTGAATAGGGTACAATAAGAGACGATTGCTCTAGAATTTCATCCTCGCTAGCGCTTTCTTGTGAAGATGAATTCGAGCTCGAAGAGCGTTCGCTTTCCTTAAAAACTTCCATCGCAGTAGCCATATTTTGCTAGGATTGTTTATTATGTTTATCGTGCGTGATTGTCGTCGTGTCCATTTGCATACGTCACAAAACATCATACTCATCCCCAGGCTCCATAAAAAATGGTCACTTAAAACTCTAACTTTAGGTAGCTCTATCTCGGTCACTAATATACGAAATTTTATAAAACAATTTTTCTACTTTCCGTCTATCCCTAATCTATCATTTTAAAACAAAAAAAATGTGATTTTTTCACTTCATAGACACTTTAAGGTTTTAAAACATTTTGGACAAACCTAACTGAATTAAGCTGTATATAAAAAGGAGAAAAGGACAAAATTATAATAAAAACAATCCTTTCTCTCCCTGCACAAAGTAAAACTGGTTTTACTATTCACGAGATCAACTTATCAAAAAATCTGGTTTACCTGCATGTATTGACATTTCGTCTAAAATAAGACCACTTTCTCTGCCAAATGCGGTCAGTTTAATCTTGTCCGCCTCTCCTATCATCCAATTTAAGACATCGTCATTAAGACCTGGGTTTTGGGCTTTTGGCTCACTGAATTCTTGTATAAAGAAAGTAACATCCAAGAAGGAAAAACAACACCACTTTGTCTTAGCTCTTCATAGATTTTTGGGCTTTTTATCGACAATGACAGACAAAGGCGAATTATCCTAAATAATAAAAAAATATATACACATTTATTATTCGAAGGCCATGCTTATTACTCTATATAAATTCCATGGAATGATTTAATAAGGTATCAACAGTTCTGTACTCTCCAGTTTGTTTATATTTCAGGGAAAATCCCCAACTGGAAAGTGCTATGAATAATACGAATATCAAATAACAAGGTCTAATATAGTAAAGCTCGGTGTAGTTATTCTATAATACGTACAATACATCAGCCAAATCATAAAATTATCCAAAGAAGCTAACAATATAAAAAATATATACATGTACACTTACTTTGGATGCCATCTGTTTTCTCTTCCGTCTTTCATTTCCATGGCCTTCTTTTGTGCTTCCCAAAACACTTTCAAGTCTGGGTTCAGTTCATTCTCGTCAATATTACTAAACATCGTATTAAAGTCGTTGCTATCTTCTTCTGCAAATGTGTGCATGTTATCTATAATATCCTGCTTGAATCGTTCACGACGTTCACAATTTATGCGCCTTCTCTTTTCTTGTTGTAGTTTTCTTTGAGCTCCTCTTCGCCCATGTACGTTTCCCTCTTTTGTGGTGCGAAAAGAGCTTTCTCTTTGCACGCATGACTTTCTTTCAAACTTTTATAGTATGAATTGTGCTTTATTGTAGAACAGCCGCAGCACATCTTTTCATGAACAGAGAAAATATATGCACAATTAATTGCTCGGTGTCGCAGTGATGTCGACTCGCTATCTAATAAATTTGACCACCGTTCTGTCAATCCTACAACATTTCCAGATTTATCAGTAGTTTTTTTGTCCACTTCAACGGAAAAGCCATTACATATTGGAACGCTGAACAAGTAGGAAAAAAGACCATCTAAATAATATTGACACGGATGACTGTACAATGATCCTCTAATTGGGTCTAACTTCGTGTGACCCAATGAAAAATTTGAACGAAAAATTGTTGAAAATCATCAGAGACTTCACGACTCTTTCGCCATTGCAAGAATCGCAGGATACATTTATCCACTCCACGTATTCATCAGTTTCCTTTGCCTTTGATAGTGTCCACTTGTTCGCGAACATTGCTTCGGGAGATACAGTGGCGTAACTAGAACGATAATTGGGGGGGGGGGTGAATATTCATATATCCAGTTCTGCCCTACGGATTTCTTTTGTAATTGCAATAGCCTACAATAGAAATCCGTCGGGCAGAACTGAATATATGAATATTCATCCCCCCAATTATCGTTCTAGTTACGCCCCTGCGGGAGAATAATTTTTAACATCATCCCAGCTCAGAAATTTTTGTGTTGATTCAACAACACATATTCCTTCGTACACTGGTTCACGTTTCGTCATCCCATCTTTAGTAACAGTTATTTTGGCTTTTTTTATTGTGGGAAATACACGCTTTATAATCCGCCCGAGCTCGTGTTCTTTCAAAGGACGATTATTCTCTTTCGATGTTGTAGATAAAAGCACTTGATTAACATCGTCGGTTAATTTAAAAACTGAAATGTTATGTGTGCCATGACACATCATATACGTCTTTAACATCCTATCAGATATTAAATATCACCATAAATTTGTTACGCTTTGTGTGTATATTAGACCGTCACGCTAAAGTGGACAGTTTACGCATCGCTGAGCAATGATATAAAGAAAAACACTTACCAATTAATTATACGTCTTTCTTTTAACGCATTTGCTTTATTACGCACAGTTGTATCAACGATTTCTTCAAATTCCTGCAAAACCCTGTCACCACCGAGCATCATTGTTTGAAGTTTAAATTTCGCGCGTTTTTGGTTTCGGCATAAACCTGATGACTCCCGACAATATACGAGCTGTCCAGGCTATATGCGCGCGGAGGCTGCGGAGCGGAGCACATGATTTCATCCCTTTATTCTTTTTCCCCTCCCAGCGTGTGCCCTGACGTCACTTGTTGCGCTCGCGGTCCAACACATCAGTGCTTAAGGCTCCACGCTGCAGTACTTCATGTACGTTTATAACAAAGTTGCAATTCATGTAGACTGTTGTCAAATTTACCTCGGAATTTACTTTTTAAATTCAACTGAAGGTTGTTTTTCTCGTCGAATATATTCCTAAATTCAACTGCAAGTCGTTTCTTGTCATCTTTTGCAGCATTAGTTTTTAAAGCGATATTTTAATAACAAACGCTAAGGCGGGCACCCTGTGATAATTCTCGATGTCTTGCCACCTGCACGACATTGAAAATTATCCGTTGTTGACGTAATTTTTGCCGCCATAGTTTGTTGTCAATAATATGGCGCAAGCTTCCTCTCTAAAAAGGAAACAATTATTGAATTTGGTTTTCGCATGATATCGAGAATTATCAAGCCTCAATTTGCGTTATCCGCCTCAAATTGGCGTGCCTATATATAGTTATCTTTTTTTATAAAAAGATATTTTCACTCCTAAAAAAAAGCTGTGTATTAAAAAAATTGTGCGCATGCGGGGTCGATGATGAATCCCTTCCAAAAAATTCACATAACATTTCATATATGAAATATGAGTTTCATATATGAAATGAACATGATCATATTATATGAAATGAAAAACTTCATATATGAAATTTGATTTTGACATAAGTAAAGTGGTTTTCAAATATCAAATGCTGCCTTCATATATATAATTTCACCTTCACATGTGAAAAGTAAAGTTCATATATGAAATTTCTTTCACACGTGAGATAGTAAAAAGTTCATAATGTATCAGTTTTCATTTTCATATAATTTTTGCGTCTTTTTTCGTATTTTTGCATATTACCCATTTGGGCTTTGGTATTAAAGGAATTTTGGTCATTAGTACCCTCTTCCCCCCGAGCATGTTGTTCCGATGATACCGTTATATTTAAAACTAGGAAAATTACAGCGGATTCCGTTTAACTGCAAGACAACAAGCGTTCGCAACGCATGTTGGGCCGTTTAATATATGACATTTAAAAAAGTCACATGCACAGTTTCCAAGGAATGGGCGGAGCGTTTCATTTCTACTTTAACACAGTTGCAGTGTTATTGAAAGAAAGTGCTTTGAAGAAGGTGCTTGTTTTAAAAGAAAGTGCTTTCCCATGACTGTAGGATTGCCCTTTCGTATTGACTTTCCACATTTTAAAAGACTGCAAGCATTTCGAATTTGTCTACATGCAAGATGCGCGCCAAAACCGTGTGAGTCTCAAAATTCAAACATCACATTCTAAACGACCCAACATGCCTTGCGAACGCTTGTTATTTTGCAGTCGACCGGAATCCGTTGTACAAGTGAGTATGGTTGTTGTATCTCAAAATTCGTAATGCATGCAGTTGTATCAAAATTCGTAATGCAGTTGTATCTCAAAATTCGTATCTGGACTGTCAAACGAGTTTACTGGTCAAACCCTATGATCGGATTAATCGGCATTGCTCGTAAACGGTATATAATTATGTGATTCGTACATGTATGTATCCGTGTGGAATAGTCCAAATATAGATATAAATAAGATATGTGGTTAAGCTGTAGTTAAGCTGTGTTCATGTGGTCTATTAAATAATTATTTTAATGAAGTTGTCAGGTATTTATTGTTTGTGTTGACCAGCTGACTTGATCTTCATATATAAGAAGTGACTAATTGACCGGCAGACGGTAACATTTCGGGGTTATCTTATAAACCACGGTAATCACTGATGAATCACGGGTAATTTGTTCAATTTATATTGATAGAAAACTAGCACAATAGCCAACTCAACAAGTACAATAAATGTTTTTTACCTTGATATGCAAAGATAGAGTCTACAACAAAATATTTAATGCATAATATTCAAGTTGACTCATTCTAGAGAGATGAAAGAGTGTTATTTAATTTTGACTTATCCACCGTTTAAGCTAAACGAGCTTGATACAACCGGCCCCAGAGCAGTGAAGATAGTAACAAGGAATGCTAGGTGCAAACAGATAAAGTATGAAATCATGAAAAAATGGCATGCAAAGCAAAAATAAAATTGAGCTTGATAAGTGTTCTTCTTTAAATGTTAGCTAAATTGTTTTTTTTAATTATATAGGTAAACATGTCTGTGTATTTAACACTTTTGTATTCAGTACATTTTTATTGTATAAAACCTCATAAGTTTATTCCAATAAATTTTCAATCCATACATTGAAATTCACTTATATGCAGCTATTTTATTATCTTCTAACTTTTTCATATGTGACGATACGAAAATATTCTTGATAAAAATATATAGCAAATATTCTTGGTTAAAAATCATATCAATATGGAATGATTTCACATCTGAAACAATTGCACATGTAAAATTTTCATATAATTTATGAAATAATTTCACATGTGAAATTTTCATATATGAAGTGCCTCAATTCCACATAAGGTTTCATATATGAAACATTTCATATGTAAAATCGTTATATGAACTTTTCGTAAGGGATAGCTTGCTCACAGATCTTTTCAATGCAGATACAGCTAGATAGATATTGGTACTACGAAATGTGAACAATGTGCGACACTGCGTATATTCTGAAGCCAGTATTAGCTTTACTAGACCATGGCATTTGCATTGTAAACTTTTTTGGCAATTTTGATGGTGAAATTCATTAAAGGAATCTCGTTATTTTATATTTATTATATTAAAATACATAATAGTAGTTGTAAACATATGATATGTTCTAGTTCACGTAATATGCAGTCTCTCTTAATAATTTGTTATACAGCAGACCACACTTCCAGAATTGCAATACACTGAAATATACTAGCAAAATACCTCCCATCAATCCGTGACTGAGTCCGATTTAAGCGTGGAAGACAATGCATGAACCAATGCACACAAAATGGGTTGTTTATATTGGGTAAATCTAACAAATATTCGGCAAAGAGGAAACGTCTTGTGCAATGACACGCACTTTATATGCATAAATTATATGCAAACAAGGTACTTATATACTGATAATAGATAACTAAATAATGCTAGAATAAGTTCAAATCATAGCTAATTTTAATAATTTTTTATCACTGCGCACATCATGAGGGGGGACATGATAAAAATGGTCGTAACTGGAAATTGGTAATTTAGAGATGTTGTAATTGTTTAGGTTCTGCAGACATTTTTCTGTATCTTTGAGTCCCTATGACTTAATTTCCAGCATTTTGGGGGACAATTACTGATGAATCCATTTTAACAGAGTGAGGTCTGTTGAGAAAACACCATTTATCACTGCATACTTCACATTTTATCGCTGCACATTCTACTTTTATCACAAATTGGTTACCTTTGCACACTAAAATTAGCAATGCTTAGCTTTCTTCACATTCTAAAATTGATTCTCTGTTTGTTACCCCGATGGAGCGAAAGCTTTTAAGTTAATTGAACCATCGTTAAAGAATATAACCCGGGAGCAGCGTGGTAGCGTTTTCAAACAACTTATAGCATCAAATGTCGACCTGAAGGCCTACTGACTTTCCTGACGAAGGCCCTCTGGTCGAAACGTCGAGAAGTGTTTTGTCTATTTTAGGCAGTTGCTATACCACATTTGATGCTACATCATTAAAAAAAATTCATTTCATATCCATTGAATAATTGTTTTAGTTTAATTACAAAGGTTTTGAAAAACGAATCTGCCATTCATTAATTTGGCAAGGGGAAGAAAAGAGAAAAAAAAACAAATAAGACAGGAGAAAAAATATGGATGAATAATTAGTCAAAAGATTGAGAGGAAAAAAGGTCAATTGATGTACGAATGAAAAAAACTTCAAAATATTGCAAATTGACGCCATCACTGCGTTAATAAAGTGTGTATGATGAAAATTTCTCCCCCATGCCGCGTAAAGTAATGATTTCGGAGTCATATCTCATGCATTAGTTAGACCTCAGCAAAAAGACTGTAAGCAATCCGGGCCGTACAGATAAATGCAATAACTTAAAATATGAAATATTCAACAATATTCTATAAGTATTTGAACTAAGTGGCGTCGCCATGCAGCATTGATAAGTGAGTGGTTAATTTCTGGTTCTGAATAATTGTTATTGCAAATTCATTGCCAAAATGTCATAACACTATTGAAATTGCGGGTAATTTGCCGAATTGGTCTACAGACTTTGTATAATTCGACGTCACTATACTGTCCTATCTTATATAATTGGGGGGGGGGGGTGCAACACCGTAGTTTTATCGACCAACACTTGGCACTAGTTGAGGCCCGTTTAAAGAAAGCGTATAAACAATGACGTCTGATTGGCTTTTTAAAATTGAACACATTTGGAGTTTGTCGCTGAAATTTTTCAAATGTTATTGCTTTTGAAAGTGTACGTAATTGAACATTACATGCAATTATTGAGAATGTTTTTTATCACTTTAAACGTTAACGATTTATCAGCACACGAGTGAGACGATTTCTCAAATTATCGCAAGCAGCTAAGCAAGTTGAGCAAAAACCGACGATTGTGTGCTATCACCGACCGAAATCTCGTTTAACCGACCACCTTTTTAAACGGTGTACCGCCACCCGAACATGCACCTCCGCATGCTACATCCCTGACACGACAGTAGTTTTACGAAGAAAAAGGTCACAGAAAACAGGAAACTACTTGTGTTCAACCAAATGAAAGAAGGACTGTGCTACTCAGCCACAATATCGAAACAATTCTCTGCCGGAAATAAAAAACAGCCCAGACACTGGCGGATATAACAAGGAGAATATATCATTCAATCTTTGCGGTGGAAGAGTCTAGTTGGCGCCTTCACTAGAGCCACTTCAAGCAAAGACAAGGACTAAAGGTGATAACAATATCCAAATTCAGATATTCAGATGACATTGCTTGTGAGTGAAATGGTAAGAATATTTACACAAGGTGAAGCAAGAAATGTTCCATTCAACGAGGCGATAGCTGAGCCTAAACACTATATATGACGATATATATATAATATAAACACTATATATATATTAATATATATAATATATAATATATATATAATATATATATTATATATATATATATAATATATATAATATATTATAATAATATATAATATATATTATATATATATTAATATATATAATATCTATATATATATATATATTTATATATAATATATATATATATATAATATTATATATATATATATATTTATATATATTATATATATATATATATATATATATATATATAATATATATTAATATATATATACACCCATTTGCAAAAACGTTGGCCATAGATAGATAGATAGATACTCGAAGTCTAATTAGAATTGCATATGATTACATTTGCATGGGATTTCAATCATATTACACAACATATGCAATTGTAATTAGATTTCGGATAGTCAGATAATCTTACTGGTACTAAATTCAGTTACCAGTTAGTTTTCATATTATTAAACTGCATGGCACGGCTAAGAAACAACGAATAATTCGTCGCTTCAAAGAGGATTCAAACTCGCATCTTTGGGTTTCTAGAAATAGAAAACAGCAAATATTCCAGATAAATATATGAAACCCGCGTGAATGCCGTACTGGCTACTGATAGCATGCATAGACCCGTAAGGAACACCACATGTTGCTTTGTCAACCTCTGTAACAAAATGTTATGATCAATGGTATCAAAAGCCTTTTTAAAATCAATGAATAGAATAGCTTCATATTACGGTGAATATTCATATATTCAGTTCTGCCCAACGGGATTCTTTTGTAAGCTATTAAAAATACACGAAATTTTAGGAACCCAGTATGGAGTCGCCTCTAAGTGTATTCCTAGCATATGAGTGATAGTACTGATATTCCACTCTAAAAAGGTTCTATATAGTTATAATCAACCACAATAGGGTTAAATTTTGACGAGGAAATTAATCAGTAGTAGACCAACATGTACCTGGTTAAGTTAACCAGGAAGATTGGTTACCGAAATTAACCAGGATTTTTGGTTAAATATGCCCAGGCATTCTTGTTGCACACTGACACTTAAAGCTGTTCACGGGACGTAACCAGGATACAATTCAAAATATTGCTAACTAATGGGGGTTTAATCTAAAACAAAGTGTGCATTGCAAACTTTATGTACACACGTCCTGTAGAGTTTTCTATGTAATTCATGTAAATCATGTTCAAAAGACTAATTGCATTTGACAGCATGAAGAATTAATGCAAAATACGTATTACATAGCTATATTCAATAGCAGGTGATGAGGTGATAAGCTCGATGGAATTGTTCTAAAATCTAATGTTCTAAATACAATGTATATATATGTTCAAATGTAAATTATACCTTGATATGGAACATTAACTAACAACAACAATTTATTGGGTACAATGAAAAAAGTCAATAATATCCCCTTATCGTCACTTTAAGAATGCCCGCATTCCAACAATGGCTAGCGAGGTCTTGCCACTCGCATTATCATTAATGCCAAAGAGCGCTTTCTGTATGAATTCCCATGTTGAGGAACAGTCACATGGATAATGAATATCTAAGACATAGATCTATATCGTATACATCTTCTTCCGTAGTTATATTTCGCTGCTCCAATCCTTGTCCATTGACACTTAAATACTTGGTTTGGATTCTCTCTTTTACCAATTGCCAAAATGAATAGGCATCTTTTTGCCTCTTCAAGATATTTTGGCATATTTGTAACAATCTTCCCGTTATGTTTTTTAAAATAAAATCAATAGTTTTATTTTTTTCTTCAAGACGTTAAAATTTATTCATTTATTATATGTTTGAAAATGTTGCTGAAATGTATAACTCACAACAACATTATCGTACTTAATTAGACCAGGCAAACAAATAGTGTAGTTATTATGGATAGATTAGTGTTTAAAAACCCCTTTCTAAACATTATTAACGACAAAAATAGGTGAAATTATTATATCGGATGACCCTACACTTTGCATCAAAGGTAGACTTGAACGCTTACTTCGTAGATTTAAGAAGCAATTGCAAGGCTCTATATATAGCTGATAAGGTTTATCAGGATGTCATCATACCCAGAGGGTCTCAACTAGCTAGGCCAGTTTTTATGGCTTACCTAAGTTGCATAAATACCGCGATCCTGATTTATTAGCTCTCATGTACTTAGGCCTATAGTTTCCTTTATCAATACTTAAATAATTACAATTTAGCAGATACTTATGCTCTTTAATTACTCAACCCTCTTATACCGGACGACTACATCACTAAGGACTCTTTCTCATTTGTTGATGAACTTTCCAAACTTGACAGCACTAGACAATTCCTTATAT
>NW_021163713.1:0-26364 GCF_004324835.1 Dendronephthya gigantea | reverse complement strand
CAGTACAGGTAATTTGCCTTCTTCTTCACGATTATCTGCTTTCTTTAGCGAGAGATTTGGGATATTTCCGCCACGTGGCCCAACTTCACCTCGTGTATATGCCAAAGATCGAAGTGTATTCGCCTTGTGTTTGATTTGAAATTGTTCTTATAACACTAACGTTGCTTTTTATTCATTTCAGACATCATTCTGACGACTTAAAGCTAAACTTGACGATACAATTCGTGAACAAGAGATTAATGCCGATAAATTGTGGCTGAAATGGCTCGAGATGACTCGCCTTTGATGAGAGGGCACGACTAGCTTTTTCTCGGAGCTTATTGGTAAAATGAAAGAGGTAATATTATACGCACTAAAGTCAACGTGAATTCACGGGAGCTCTGATGTGCAGCCGCTCACCTACGCTAGCTTAAATCTAATTTAAAAGCAAATGATACATTCAATTAAATTCTAAAGTGCAGAAAACTAACATTGCTTTCTCTTCTTTTCAGGTACAGTTTTAAAGCTACACTAAAGTCAAACAAAACGAAATACCGTGCATTGCCAAGAAATTCGCCATCGACAACGGCTGAAATTGCCCAAGAGATAGTGACTCGAGTTTAATGCGACAGCAAATCCAAAGCTGCTCGTCTATAATAGTTACTAAAATGAACAGGTAAGTTTATTTTGTGTCTATTTGATTCACATTCACGGGGATGGGAGAAGTTAAAACGCTTGCATGGTCAAATTTCATCGTTGAAATCATGATCGTATGCTATTTTAACTGAGTGCTGCATGTTAACAACTTCGACGCGAGTTTTCTCCTGATATTTAAGCTTGTTTTATTGAATAACTTGCGAATATATCACCGTCTATAACAAGAATTGTCTTCGTTTTATTTCAGGGTAGAGATTGAGCGAGTCAAAGCCACTTTTGAAATGACGATTAACCTGTTCAAATTAAAATGTAAGTATATATAAGAAATTGAGCATGTTATAGATATAATAAAAGGGAGCTTGCATGCTTTGTTGCTTGGCTTTAGCAACTGAATTTTTCAGAGAAAAAGCGTTGTCTATATGTGCCTTGGCTCCAAAAATGCGTATAGTGTAAAAATATTTTTTCCAAATGCTGTTTCTATAAGGACAGTTATAGCTTTTGCGCTTGCTCTCAAGAAATGTACAATGAATTTTTGCCTGAGGAAAATGCTTTACTCATGCCATTAGGCAAACCGCTTGCTTCGGCTGTACGCGCCTATATATAAGTTTCACTGAAAAATGTCATGAATGACAAAAAATATTTCTTAAGAACACCGCAAGTCCGCATGCATGCATGCCTATATTAGGCTAATAAATTTTTCTGCAGAATGAATTTTATTTTTTGGACGAAAAACCGTCGTGGCTTTAATCATAAAATGTTTTCAAAAGACTAACGACGTTTCAGACTTTTTTTTGTAATCTCAATCACGGGTACTCACTTACAAGTAATGCCCGTGCGGTTCGAGTGTGTATATATAATTCAGCTTCCTGCGTTATATCATAAATAGTTTTTATTATTACTTATACCCATATATTAAAAATAGTTTTTTATTTATATCTTATAATTCTATTTCAGGTTGATGAAAATTAATATATATCACCAGCCTGCGTGGAGCTATATTAAACCAACGCGCCAAAACGACACCAAAACGACGCAACACGATACCACGCGATACCACGTCGAGAAACAACGTAAATTGGCGATTTCCCCCGACATCGATGAAGGTTAGAGTAGCCTGGTGGTCAAAAAATGTGCATGCTAGGGTTAAGATGTGATTTCGCAAAAAAATAGTTTACGAACAATTTTTCTGCAAAGCAGAAGTTCATTGTTCGTCGTTCTAAGGTTCGCGATGTTTTTTAACCATAACGCTATTCAGTTAACTAGGTTCTGGCCACCAGGAACATAGCTAATGCATGATGCATGTGTAAATAAATTTGCATGTGGGTTATAAATGTTGTAACAATTCGGTTATATAGGATCCGGCTTTGCACTTAAGGTCTGCTCGCTGCGTTTAGAGCAACGCGCTAAGGTTTAGGTTGATAAGTTGCACATGTTCAAACTATATATATAGGGTTATATATATATGTCAAAACTTTTAAACATGAACTTTCATATACGAAATGACTTAAAAAATGGCAACGCCATAGGTTCCTTACCTTATTTCCATCTCTCGGAACCCTATTCTTATCAGTAATTTGCGGTTCAGAATGTAGATTGTAATTTGTAATAATATAAAACAAACACTTCTGTGTACACTGCACACGTACAAATTATAGCCTCAAATGGCAAACATAATCCCATAGGTTTTTACTTTGTTCCATATCTCGGAACGCTATTCAGTCTATTTTTTATTTATTTCCGGCTCAATGTAGATTATATAATATTATAAAACTTGCACGCAATACAAATCACAGCCTAGCTCGTATAGCAAACATAATCCCATAGGTTCTTATCTTGTTCCATATCTCGCGGAACGCTATTCTTAGGTAATTTTCGGCTCAAAATGTATAATTAATGTAATATAAAACACCCTATTTTGTACAGTACACACATACAAATTATAGCCTTAAGCTCCATAGGTTCTAATACTCTGTTCCATCTCTAGCAACGCTATTCAGTCTATTCTTAGGTAATTTGCGGCTGTAAAATGCAGTTTGTAATATTATAAAACAAACACTGTTTTGTACATCACACTCGTACAAATTATAGCCTCAAATGGCAAACATAATCCTATATAGGTTCTTTCTTGTGTCCATCTCTCCCTCTCCGAATGTAAATTGTAATATAAGAGAAACACCACTTTGTACAGTACACACTTACAAATTACAGCCTCATAGGCGAACATAGTCCCATAATTTGAGGTTTTTGTTCCATCTCACGCAACGTTATTCTTACTTAATTACATGTAATACTAAGTTGTAATATAAGAAGCACTCTTGTACAGTACACAAATCAAATTGTAGCCTCTAATAGCAAACATAATCCCATAGGTTCTTTGTTCCATTAAAACACTATCACGTATAATTGTAACATAAATTGCAATATTTAAACACTCTTTTGTACAGTACGCACATACAAATTATAGCCTCAAATGGCAAACATAATCCCATAGGTTCTTTGTTCCATCTCTCAAAACACTATCACGTATAATTGTAACATTAAATTGCAATATTTAAACACTCTTTTGTAGAGTACGCACATACACAATTGTAACATTAAATTGCAATATTTAAACACTGTTTTGTACAGTACGCACATACAACTTATAGCCTCAAATGGCAAACATAATCCCATAGGTTCTTTGTTCCATCTCTCGAAACACGAGCATGTATAATTGTAACATTAAATTGCAATATTTAAACACTCTTTTGTACAGTACGCACATACAACTTATAGGCTCAAATGGCAACAATTCGCGGCTCAGAATGTAGATTGAAATATTGTAAAACAAACGCTGTTTTATTCACACACACAAACAAATTATAGCCTCGTGTGGCAAACAATCCCATAGGTTCTTTCTTGTTTCCATCTTTCTTTCTCCCTCCTTACACGAATATAAATCACAGCCTCAAATGGCAATCCCATAGGTTCCTTTCCTTGTTTCGTCTCTCGGAAGCTATTCTTAATTCCAGGCTCCGAATTAATGTAAATCGTAATATATTATAAGAGAGACGCTGTTTTGTACAGTACACGCACACATACAAATTATAACCTCAAATGGCAAACATATAATCCCATAGGTTCTTTGCTCCATCTCTCGAAACGATATTCCTCAAATTATAAGTTTCATAATAATTTGACACACATTAGCAAAACATTGATGTAAACCATGCAACCACGGCCTTTAATGGCAGGCATAATCCAATAGGCTTCTTATAGGTTTCAACTCTCTTGTTTCTCAGTAGGACTGTAGTTGATATTTAAGAAATATTCATTTAAATCACATGTACCGTCTTACCATAAATCTGAAATACATCCACCTATACAATCTGTTTAACGCACACTTTATAACAAAATCTATATACATGAAAAATAAAACATGCTCTTAATGAATGTGAAGTTACTTGAAATGGGGAGGGCGGTGCACGTGTCGAATGAACAGAGTAAACCGGACAACATAGGCAGTGGCATTGTAACTTTATTATTTTCCAAGGTCTCTGTGAGACTTCCAATCATTTAGCATCGTTGGGCAGTGCTTATGAAAAGAAAGGCGCCGCTTTTCGTCTGTACTGTTTGACTTTGCTGAATGGTTCGAAGTATTAGCAGGTATCTTGGGATATCTAATAACGTTGCAGTGTTATTTTCAGTGCTGTTTCTATAAGGACAGCTTGCTTTGGCTATATGCCCTGGCTCTAAAAGTGTTGAATTCAATTTTTCAGAGAGAAAATATTTGTACTCAGTTCTGTTTCTATAAAGGCACTTCCTTTGGTTATGTCTTATTTCGGCTATGTGTTTCACCTCGGTTTCTTATCTAAATTTTGAATATTTTCAAATCCTGTTTCTATAGCAGTGTGCTCTGGCTCTTTATGCCTAAGCTCAAAAAATGTGCAGTGAATTTTTAAAAGAAAAAATTTTCATGCTGTTCCCATATACGGCTGCTTCAGCTATACGCCGAAGTTTTAAAAATGTTCATGAAATGTCTTTAAAAATGAACTGTTAGGAACACTGCCTATGATTTGTCAGATTAGTTTTATTTTTTGGACGAGGGCTTGAAATGCCTTGGATCAAAGTGCCCTAGCTGAATTTGTTAGTTTTCGCATGCAGACATGTAATAATACTTCCCCCCATGCATACTCTGTCAAAGTTAAGTGGGTTTTCAGACTGAAGTCTTTGTACTATAATTTATAATAGAAGTACACGGTCACTTGCACACAGCCATACACGTACATATAGTATATACACACATATTTTACTGGTCAATGCTTTGTCTTGAGCATAAAGAAAAGTAATACATGCAGCATAGTATAAAACGTACATGCACATGCAGTCGTGCACTTTCAATAAAACATGACAAAATTAATGTAATCTGCGCTGCTTTTCTGAAAATTAAAATGTGTACTGAATGATCTTAATCACAACTGCTTTGTAACCAATCCTAAATATAATGCTCTTCGTATGTAAATATGTTATTGTGTTTGTATATTACTGAATATGTAAAAGAGAGCACATGCACACGCCTATGTAACACATGCGCAATGAAGTATTAAATAAAAGTTAGGAAAAAAATTGCCGTCTCCCTGTCTCTTGATTTCAATAGCTAAAAGACACACACGCTTTGTAACACATGACATTGCTTTAATAAAATCTACAAAACTTTGTGTATATTTTGTTTTCGATTCCGGCTTTCGGTGAGGGTTTTCCTCCAGGAACTCTGGTTTCCCTCGTAATCAAAACAGTGTCCGTGTGTTCGGAACCGCGTTTATGGTTGGTTTTCCATTCAAAATTGAACAACTTCCCTGGATTAATTCCCTAAAGGCTAAGAACCTGCTGTGTTTGTGCATGACCTTTTATATCCATATGCTTGGTGTTATTATGTCACTATTTCATGTTAATCTATATTCGATACAAAGTTATATGAATGGTTTCACTATACTCAAATGACATTTTGCCTTGTGGCTTAAACGCCCTTAGACTTTGAAGTGACCTTAAATTGATGGAATCTAACTGTACACACGGTTACTGGGTTCAATTCCCGGCACACTGTATGACCGCTCTCGAGGTAAACTGTTTTTCTTTGACAACAAAGCCAAGAATTGTTATTATCCTAATTTCCCTTGACAAGTTAATATGAAGATTTCGTCCTATTTCAAACTGCAAGAAAAAGTGGACGTTCGGCGACTGCAAAAATTTCGGCGCAATGCAGTTCACCGACAAAATTGTCGAGCAGTGTTTATTTGATGAAGATTTTAAATCAGCACAGCTAATGGCATGCAATTACAGACCTTTCGAAATTCTCATCCTGGAGCTTAAAATGACGACTGCCACGTCGCTAAAAAACTATACATCATGGTTCTTGCAGTTGGTGTTCCGTTTGATAGGGACAGCGTTTGTGTGTTGTTCATTACAAAGTTGAAATCTCAGCATTTACAGTAATTCTCTTCCGCTATCTCCGTAGTCCTTTTCCAGAGGCGTAGTCAATGCAGCTCCTTAGCGAATTACAATTCGCAAAAGGTAGTCATCGAGGTTTCTTCTGCATGTGCATGCATGTATTATAATTCACGTTAAACAATTGCTAAAATTTCTAACTTAATACTTGATAGGGACAGCAAGCGCGTTATCACTAAATCGCGATAAGGATGGCTAGAGACCTCTTTAGTACTACTTTAGAATTTTTTTATCACTGCACATATCACAATAGTATAGTAGAGTGCAGGACAATGATACAGTTGGTACTAATTGAGGATTGGTAATTTAAAGATGGAGGGTTGTAGTGGGTCTACAGTACCTCTTGCCGAAAATTTTCTGTATTTTCGAGTCCCTATGACTTCATTTCCACCATTTTGGGGGAAAGTGACTACTAACACCATCTCAGCAGAGTGAGGTCTGTTGAGAAAATATCATTTATCACTGTGCATTTCTCATTTTATCACTGCAATTTCTACTTTTATCACTGCACAAATTCATTATTACTACATAAAAATTATTAAAATTAGGTATGTACTACTACGCCATTGGATAACCTTCACACACGCCAGGATAAGTGCATGCAGGTTAGCTGAAAGCCATCATCATGAGCTTAGATCACTACTCTAATGCTTTATGTTCGTCTTGAAAACCGCTAGCGAAGTTTCGTAGACATTACTGGACGGATAAGGCAAAATAGCGTATAAAACATAGGAATGAATTATACCCTCTCTCCTGGTAAATTAAAATTAAAGAGGAACTGACGATTTTTTCTTAATAAAAACGGACTCCAGGACAGCTATCTCAACAGTATTCGAAATTTGTAAATTAGGTCTAAATTTCGGGAATAGACCATTTAATTTGCTTATCAACCGCATTCTACTTTAACAGAAAGGTGTCCAGTGGTACGATATAATCTAACGCCTTCTCTAACCACAACCATCATCCAGATTATGATCAGTAAAATTGTAAGCATGCAAAATGCTGCTGTGGATCGCTATTTCTGCGCGGTTATGGGCTAGCTCGTATGCCTTGTAAAGGGTCAGTCCAACGAACCAACCTTACTGGATATTCCGAGCTTTATTTCGGCGTTCAATGATTCGTTGAATAATTTAAAATAAATAAAACTTTTAGAAATAGTTAGAAAGTCGTGATATGGCACCCTATACTTGTTTAGTAAATTCTTATGACTCTAAATTGGTTACAGGAACTATACATTTTTTATTTTTAATAGTACAAATAGTTGTAGATATGTACTGGTAATCATTGCATATTCGTGCACTAAATCTTATGATTATTCAGTGGCGTAGCCAGCCCGACAATTTTGTCATGCTATGCTAATATTTTGGTGTTCATTGAGTGTGAAAACAATGCATTTCTAAAGAAATGAATGATGATAATAACATAAAATTTGCATAGCATGACTAAATCGTCAGGCTGGCTACGCCACTGTGATTATTTGACGATGGCTCTTTAAATTATTCTCTCTTCATTAATGATTGCCTATATACTTGTGACTATAATAGCCTTTTAGCGATTTGTGTTAAAATAAAATAAGAATAAAGGTGGATTTCCACTTGCAAGGGAAATAGTTCGCTAGCAAAATATTAGCTAGGATATTTTCTTTTGAAAAGAGAACAGTCAAGTTGAACTAATAACTAAGATTCATTTTTAGCGTCATGTATATTACCAATATCCCTTATAAGCATAATCTATACACCTGCCTCTTCTTCAGATTAAAGAACAGTTTTCAATATTCCATTCCATTATGAGGACACTCCCATGTGCTGCTGCATGTTGCCCCTGAAAATCTCCTTCCTGGCGGCACGTGACATTTGGCATCCCAAAAATAATTACCCACAGATTCTCGACCATACCCTGGTTTATTAACCTGATCTCTACCGCGATCGTTGGAGCCTTTTTTCTCAAGGCTGATTTTTGTTAGAAAATGTTAAAAATCCATGCATTTCTGACACGATCAAGTTGTTTATACGAATTCGACGTTTTGCCCGTCTGGCTTAAAATAATATATATACTGCTTATACTTGTAAAATTACGACTTATATTGCTCAAGGCGGACACAAAGCTTTGGGCACACCCCAAATATTTTCTTGATGTGCATGCCTTGGCGCATTGTCATACATCTTTCAAACGCATTTTATTAAACAAAGCTTAAGCTTGTCATTGATAAAATATCCAAATTTCAGATATTTCAGAAATTACAAATATCATTTTACAGTTTTTCTTCATATATAGGTAAAGGTATTTTTAGGAAAGCAGCAAAATCGTAATCAATCCATGGTAGGGGGGCACCGCGAAAAAACGTATTTTAATAAGGTGAGCTACACTCGGCTATTCGCAAACAAACAAAATGTATTATCCCCTTCTAAGCGCTAATTTAATACGAATGAGATGAAAAATCCAAGTCTTATCAATCTTATATCAATCAATCCATCCAATATTAATCAAACAACAATCAATGGGCTAATTAATATAATATGTCCTATAAAATCTAGTTTAAAAGAAACAAAATTTTCTCAGGATACCCTACAAACATCGACTAAACGGAAAAATCGACAATGACGGTGGCTCAATCTTACACTGAGACTTTGTAATTTATCCAATAAAACTCTCGTTCCCAAGGAGTTTGGTCTTAGGTAAGCAATCTTGCACAACATTCCACAGGCTCAAAATGTTGCAGCGCATGAGGTTCTTGGAATGATTTGAACTACCGAAAAAAAAGCGGGTGTAAAAGGGTGCGTTTATAGCACTTTTTTGAAGCCAATCATTTTTTAAATTTTTTCAGGGTTTTATTTAATTTAAAACTTCTTTCAATTTACAGTCTTTCCTAAATGCATTGGAGACTTAAAACTTTCTTTAGCTTCCAAATCATACCAAGTTTTTTAGGCTAATTTTTTGTCAGGACTTGAGACATTTGTTCTTGGACTCAGACCAACGTCTTAACCACTACACCACCACGTCATTTGTCGAAAGCTATTGTTCTTTATTTGACTTAATCCTTTTCGAACAAATTTTGAATTAAAAAGTAATTTCGGTGAGAAAAATTGCGCATTTACCATGCAGGATTCAAACCTACGCTTACAAACTGGTAGAGCCGTAGCCTTAAGGTTGGCACACTACAAAAAGGTCATTTGCATATTTAAAAAATTGAAAGTATCGAAATATCTTAACATAGTTAATATCTGTTTTTTAGAGTCTAGTTCACAGCAATGACATCAGTGTTCCAAGTATGCATGTTTTAGTCGTTTTGAAGAGCTTAGTTTTATGGTAGAAAAGAGGGAGAGTTTTTGCCGCAATATACTCAAATTAACTAATGATAAAAAATTACTTCTTCTCAGACGTTTATCCAAACTCCGAAACGACTACTGAGACAAACTTAGCAAGTGAATATCTGTGCTGTGAAGTAGAACTAGAACAATCACACATTTCTACTTCAACATATTTCAATACTTCTAATTTTATAGATATGCAAATTATCTTCTTGTTGTGGCTTAAGGTGGTCTTATACAAATTCTTTTTTCTTTTATTTTGAAAAATATGAAAATCTTATCATGCCATATTGCTAGCCAAGTTGCTCTGAGTGAAGAAGGACTCACAAGAGTCTTCAATCACTATAGTTACCCATACCAGACACACCCAATGGTGGAAAATTGACGATTTTTGTGAGAACGAAAACAAACTAGGTTTTAACGCAAAAACGACGGAATTGGTCTAATTTAGTTCTAAATATTTTTGCCTCGGAGGTAAACCTGGAATAAATAAAACGTTTCCAGTATTAAACATTTTATAGGCTATAAATATAAAACTTCTACTACGATCTATCTAAAATAAACAGTCGTTATTTTACTTGGACTGAACGAAATGCAACACTTTAAGGTTCACATCTGACCCAAATTTCTTTAAAGTCAACCATGAAAACTTTATCAAGTTAGCTTGGTTACTTTTTAAGTTATCTTTTCCCAAATAAGGGGAATTAGAATTTTAGTTTGCTAAGAAAAGCGACGAAAAACGTTTTGCATATGTTCATAAATTATAGAGAACAATACAATAGAACAATATAACAATAGAATAAGCCAATGGACGCCTTTTGTTTGCTCGGGGTGAAACCCTAATAATTAATATCACTTTTTGTTTAATTCTCGTGTTCTTTATACATTTTTTTGAGAAAAAATACTCAAGATCGATCAGGGAGACAAATAAAATGGAAACTTTATTAACTCATTTAAAATCAATACATACAATTGCATATATCAATTGAAAAAGGTAACATACAATTGGCTACTTGAATCGTGGAATATATATATATATATATATATATATATATATATATATATATATATATATATATATATACTGACATGTTTATATAAAAGCAAAAAGATATATCCTAATAAATTGTATACACTATATTTACAAAATTTGTGACAGTGCTGATTAGTAATTTAATAACTGTGGATTCATCCATTCCTTGTTTCTACAGCAAAATATATAATACGTAGACCTGATACAGACAGCCATTATTCTCCTAATTAGGTATTTCTTATGTTTCTCGTCAAAACCTAAGTCATTTAGCATATCTAGATACGGGCTACATTCCACAGCAAAAACACCTAAAGCACTTATTGATAGATTAATAAATTTAACATCATTATAATTTCCTTCTGTTCAATAATTAGTTGTTTATACCTTAATTTTTTCCTATTAGCATTATTGTTTTTCAAGTTTAATCATAATAATAATAATAATAAAATTTGGGATAAAAGGGGATAACTAGGCTCATTGTATGTCCTATTAACCGTCTGCTGGGTGTAAGTTGCTAAAATGAATTTGGCAGCCGAAAATAAAGATAAAAGTAATAGGCGCCGTGTACCTTAAATTTAATTTTTTTCCACGAAAATTTGACAGGCCAGGGTGACTTTCTCGAAACTGAAAAAAAAAATTTTCTCACTCTTTTGAAATTTTCTTAAATTTTTTTTGCGGAGATAAATGAGATTTATTTGTCTTGGGCTGCTGTGTTTCGACACAGTGAAAGTGTCAAGACAAATAAATCTCATTTATCGCCGCCAAAAGAACAATTAAATAACCAAAGCCGTTCCGCACAAGATCTTGTAGTCTAGTGGCGAACACAATGGTCCTCCAAGTGGTTAATTGGTGGTTCGAATCCTACCATAACCGTTTTTCATTATTAACATCATGAAAAAGATAAAGTAAATTAAATAACCATAACCGTTCAGCACATGATCTTGTAGTCTAGTGGCTAACACAATGGACTCCCAAGTGGTAAATCGATGGTTCGAATCCTATCTGATAATCGTTTTTCATTATGAACTTCATAAAAAGGATAAGTAAACTAAATACCCATAGCCATTCAGCTCAAATCTTGTAGTCTAGTGGTCAAGATGTTAGTCTCATGTGTCGACAGTCGAAGGTTCGAATCTCGTTTTAGATGAAAATTTTCGTTATTAATAAAATATTGTAAGGTCATGGTGAATAAGTTGGTGTAGGCTTCCAACAATCACCAGTTAGCGTTGTGGTAAAGTCGTGGACTATCAAGTACAAGATAGAGGTATCAAGAACGGTGTAGGACGTTGCTCATGGCGCGAAAAAGAAAAAAAAAGAAAAAAAAAGAAAAAAACAGTAGGTATGTTGTTCTGCGGAGGTTTGTACTCGGTTAATCTTTGCAAATCAAAGTTAATCTTTAGGGAAATTTAGGGAAACCAGGGGATAGGTAGGGTGAGTGAGGGGTACATGAGTACAAAAAGACTTAGTAATTGGGCGGCCACGGCTCCCGGGGGCAGGAGGGAGGGCATAGGTGAGAAAACGGTATATAAAATGTTTAAGTCTTTTTGTACTCATTTAAACCTCTTTAGCCCTATTTATCCTCCTATTTACTCCTATCTATCCCTACTTTCACGTATCCCCACATACCCCCAACTATCCCCTAACACAATTAAATGTGTGAAGAAAGCTTGCTTTGAAAGTCAGGAAAGCCGGGGAAAGAGAACCCCCCTCAGTCTACTCCTCGGGCGAGGGCATATTCGCCCTCTCGCTCTACTCCTCTCACACTCACAAATTCTCACTTTATTACCTTGTTCTTTTTCGGTTTATCCCGGGCTTGAACCATCGACTGTATAATTGGCACATCATCGTCTTCACCACTACACCACCAGTTCTTGTGGTGTAAGCCTAGAGTTTTTTATTTTACTTAATCCTTTATGGAAGGATCTTTGATGAAATAGAAGAAAAAAACATTCCCATCTGGGGCTCGAACCTTCGCCCTTACACTCGGAGAGCACTGCCTTTGCCAGTAGACCGCACGATCTTGCGATGAAAGGCTGTACTTTTTTTTATGACTGAATACCTCATGGGTAGGATCTCAAATGAAATAACAATTTAAAGGAGTTCTTCTTAATGTTCATGATTTCTTTTCTTGTCTAAAATTGTTTCTTATGCGTAGCTTGTAACCTAATAGTAGCCATTTGTGTTCTCGCTAAAATATCACATACAGGTATGAAGTGCCTTAAAGCACTATTGTTTGCATAAGTTAGTTGTTATATGCGGCCCAAGTGAAGCTAATGGTTACGGTGCGATTCGGTTTGGTATTTTTAATGAGCTGAAGTCAAAGTAAAGAACAAGAATTAACAATTCATTTAAAAATAGGCTTTAAAGAATAAAGTAGAAGAATTAAGAATGTATTTCAATGTGTATAACACATCGTATAATCATGAGGCAACAAGCATGCACCTCGTACTCTCAAAGATTACATCTGAAATCGCAATTGAAGCAAATATCCAGTTAAACAGATATTAACTATTTATCTCAAGACTTTGTTGTATAAAGAGTCGAAATACTAGCTTGTCTAGCCGGTTTGTCGAATATAAAATACGCTAAGAAAAAAGAAGTTCAGTTCAAAAGCGCAATTTTCGCAGTTAACCGCGGTAACAAACAAACAAACAAACAAGCAAACAAACAAACAAACAAACAAACAGCAGCTCTACAATATTACGGCAACGATTCATAACTATTCATTTAAAAGTTCTTCGAAGAAACGATTAAGTCAAATAGACAACAATAGCTTATCGACAAACGATGTGGTCATCAAACAGTTGTTAAACCGTTGGTCTCTTTACTCCAAAGGTTTAAATATTAGATTAATGCATTTTATATTCGACGAACCGGCTACGAACAGTCTTGAAATAAATATTCAATATCTGTTTAACTGGATATTTGCTTATTTGCAATTTCAGATGTAATGGCTAATGCTTGTTGCCTTATGACTACAGGAGTTATATACATTTAGTCCGGCGAATTCATATACAGGGGAAACTCATAAAGACGGGAAACTCATCGAAGACGGGAAACTCGTCTGGAGGAGAAAC
This sequence comes from Dendronephthya gigantea, assembly GCF_004324835.1. NCBI lineage: Eukaryota > Metazoa > Cnidaria > Anthozoa > Malacalcyonacea > Nephtheidae > Dendronephthya > Dendronephthya gigantea. The sequence goes on along the minus strand of NW_021163713.1, from coordinate 12,826 downwards.
TCGTCTTAAATTCGCATTCAGACGGATCAGTGAATCAGACGAGTTTGAGAATATCAGCATAGTCACAATTATTATCGCAATGATTACGCATTACCCGAACCATGCATCACCACACGTATAAATTTTCCAGATCCCAATTCACATTCAGACGGGTTTTTACGGCTATCAACTTTCCAGTCTCAGTAACATGAGTATTCGGCTTTTCTTAATTCTTGTACCGTTTACTTGGAATCTACTTCATTAAAAATACCAAACCGAATCGCACCGTAACCATTAGCTTCACTTGGGCCGCATATAACAACTAACTTATGCAAACAATAGTGCTTTAAGGCACTTCATACCTGTATGTGATATTTTAGCGAGAACACAAATGGCTACTATTACTGAGGTTACAAGCTACGCATAAGATACAATTGCGTGCGTGTTTTAGACAAGAAAAAAATCATGAACATTAAAAAGAACTCCTTTAAATTGTTATTTCATTTGAGATCCTACCCATGAGGTATTCAGTCATATAAAAAAGTACAGCCTTTCATCGCAAGATCGTGCGGTCTACTGGCAAAGGCAGTGCTCTCCGAGTGTAAGGGCGAAGGTTCGAGCCGCAGATGGGAATGTTTTTTTCTTCTATTTCATCAAAGATCCTTCCATAAAGGATTAAGTAAAATAAAAAACTCTAGGCTTACACCACAAGAACTGGTGGTGTAGTGGTGAAGACGATGATGTGCCAATTATACAGTCGATGGTTCAAGCCCGGGATAAACCGAAAAAGAACAAGGTAATAAAGTGAGAATTTGTGAGTGTGAGAGGAGTAGAGCGAGAGGGCGAATATGCCCTCGCCTTGGGCGAGGAGTAGACTGAGGGGGGTTCTCTTTCCCCCGGCTTTCCTGACTTTCAAAGCAAGCTTTCTTCAAACATTTAATTGTGTTAGGGGATAGTTGGGGGTATGTGGGGATAGGTAAAAGTAAGGATAGATAGGAGTAAATAGGAGGATAAATAGGGGTAAAGAGGTTTAAATGAGTACAAAAGACTTAAACATTTTATATACTGTTTTCTCACCTATGCCCTCCCTCCTGCCCCCGGGAGCCGTGGCCCTCCTGCCCCCGGGAGCCGTAGCCGCCCAATTACTAAGTCTTTTTGTACTCATGTACCCCTCATTCACCCTATCTATCCCCTGGTTTCCCTAAATTTCCCTAAAGATTAACTTTGGTTTGCAAAGATTAACCGAGTACAAACCTCCCCAGAGCAACATACTTACCGTTTTTTTCTTTTTTTCTTTTTCGCGCCATGAGCAACGTCCCACACTGTTCTTGATACCTCTATCTTGTACTTGATAGTCCACGACTTTACCACAAGGCTAACTGGTGATTGTTGGAAGCCTACACCAACTTATTCACCATGACCTTACAATGTTTTATTAATAACGAAATTTTCATCTAAAACGAGATTCGAACCTTCGACTGTCGACACATGAGACTAACATCTTGACCACTAAACTACAAGATCTTGAGCTGAATGGCGATGGGTATTTAGTTTACTTTATCTTTTTTACGAACTTCATAATGAAAAACGATTATGGTAGGCTTCGAACCATTGATTTACCACTTGGGAGTCCATTGTGTTAGCCACTAGACTACAAGATCTTCTGCTGAACGACTATGGTTATTTCATTTACTTTATCCTTTTTACGAAGTTCATAATGAAAAATGGTTATGGCAGGATTCGAAACATCGATTTACCACTTTGGAGATCATTGTCCTCGCCACTAGACTACAAGATCGTGTGCTGAAAGGCTATGGTTATTTAATTTACTTTATCCTTTTTACGAAGTTCATAATGAAAAACGGTTATGATAGGATTCGAACCATCGATTTACCACTTGGGAGCCCATTGTTTTATCCACTAGGCTACAAGATCTTGGGCCGAATGGCTATGGTTATTTAATTTTCTTTATCCTTTTCAGTAGTTCATAATGAAAATCGATTATGGTCGGATTCGAACCGCCGATGTACCACTTGGGAATCCATTGTGTTAGCTACTAAACTACAAGATCTTCTCCGGAAAGATTATGGTTATTTAATTTTCTTTATCCTTTTCACGAAGTTCATAATGAAAAACGGTTATGGTAGGATTCGAACCATCGACTTACCACTTGGGAATCCATTGTGTTAGCCACTGGACTACAAGATCTTCTGCCGAAAGACTATGGTTATTTATTTTATTTTATCCTTTTCACAAAGTTCATAATGAAATACGGTTATGGTGGGATTCGAACGACCGATTTACCACTTGGGAGACCATTGTCTTCACCACTAAGTTACGAGATCTGGTGGTGAACGGCTATGGTTCTTTGATTTACTTTATCCTTTTCTCGAAAGACATAATGAAAAAAGGACATGCTTGGACTCGAACCCTCAGTTTGAAACATGAAAGAACATTGCCTTCACTGCTAGAAAAGCAGAACTTCTGGCGAATTACTATAATACATTCTTTTATTCCAGTCAACCTTTTTTCAAAGGATTTTACATAAAATTATATAAGTTTACTTTGATGATGATGATTAATTTTCTTGTCTAAAACGCACAAAATTGAATCTTATTTGTAGTTTTTCCCTAATAATAACAATATTTCTGTTGACGCGAAAATATTACAGGTATGGGATCCATCGAGCAAAGGAGGGACATTAATGACCTCGCCATAAGCTAGTTATATGCGGCTCAGGTGAAGCTAATGGTTAGGGTGCGACTTTTTTGTATTTTTATCATTACAAGTCAAGGTTGTAAGCGTAGGTTCAAACACTGCGTGGCGACGGTGCCTTTCGCACATATTCTACTCATAAGGGACCATTCATTATTTATGACCGGGGGCAGCTGACAAAATTCCGGCAATTAATTAGCCTCTCCCGTCATCACACACATACTGTACACTGATGTCTTGCCGTCCAGTTTCAGCGTGATTACAGTATATTTTCAAGCAATTCATAAAAACTTCTCACTTGCTGTTCATTAACCATCAGGAAGTGAGAAAATAAACAAATTCTAATTTGATTGGTCAATGAAATATTCAAAAATAATTTTTACTTGTGATTGGTCATTGAAAATACCATTACAGCAGGAAGTTAGTAACCAGTTTTTACATGGAGTTTTCTAAATTAAATATTTTACTCTGTCAAACAACTAATAAATTTGAGCAAATTAATTGTTAGATATTTTTCGGAATGTTGCTTAGTTAGCTATCGGCAGAAAATATGCGCAAAACGGACTATACGTTTGCTTTACGTCATGAAATTTGCCAACACCCAACCCCCAACTATATATATCCTTCGCAGAGACTATTTAAAAAGTTTGGTCTTTGCAGTTGAGATTTGACATACAGCTATATTGAGAACGGTGTTACTGTTTTGAGGACGTAATTATAACGCAAAGTATATTAGACAAATAGGTACGCTTCGCGTACACGTGGATAGCCTGTAAATCTGAAAGCCATTGTGTAAATCTGAAAGCCATACACTCTCAGGTGTGTATATAAAATGAATATTGTGATGATGCTACTCTGAATCCCAACCGGGTAAGCTGAATATTAGCTTGACCACGGTGGGAATCGAACCCACAACCTTTGGCTTGGTCCAATGCTCTCCTAACTGAGCTGCTAGGTTCAAGACATATCGTCTGACCTAGTGTTTTGACCTAGTAGCTCAGTCGGGTTCGATTCTCAGCATGGTCAAGCTAATTTTTCAGCTAACCTGGCTGGTGTAGCATCATCACAATATTCAAGTCTGAAAGCCTTTGAAACCAATCGTTGATTTGAGCTTCAGTGGAACAAATCTATTCACAAACTTGAGGGCATCAGTTAACAATAAATAACTAATTTATCTAAACTTTGACTGAAAATACCATACAAACTGTTTTTAAAATTGGGTTTAGAATTTACTGATTCCAAATATTAACCGATCTAACTTTTTTGTAAAAATTGCATCAATGACATAGCTACACACGTACTGTTTACTAGCATCTACAATATATCAAATATTAAATCATTACCCTGATAAAAATTAGCATGTAATGTACAGGCCGAATCATTTATAGTCCCTTCATGTCAATTAACAGCCTTTGTAACAATCGCACATACACATTAGGGCCTTTTATACGAGGCAATAAGTCGCGATTTATTTTGCCTCGTATAAATTAATGGCCCTAATATGACACAATTGACAACATCATTTGAACATACCTACATACAATGCACTATTCTTCTGACTTCTACAGGGTGTATAAAAAAAAGGAGACCTTTAGAAATCAAGCTATTGTTAAAATTTGAATGCCTTTTCAATTGCATTTGGACATATGCTGAACCGTAGTGCGTGAAATATTGATGGCGTGCATGCATACATATTAGAAAAGGAGACCTTTAGAAAATGAATTGACGTTTGTACACAAGATTGTCTGCTCCTGGGAATTTGAAAATAACTTTAATAGCATAAGGAAAAATAACGACCCAAAAATATTCAAATGACAAGCACACTACCAGTACAAAAATGGTTCAACTGACTTCGGAGCAAAGAGTTTTTGTAGTCTTAACTTATACGCATGCAGAATCGCAATTACGAGGGCAGCCTGCCGTCATCAGAAAAGCAGTTGCGATATGTACAAGCGTACGGTAGTTTGTGTTGAGAGAAATGGAGGCCACGTTGAAGGACATGGTCCATGACATTCAGTTCTTTTGATGTTCAATTTATCAGTAATTTTCAATCCGGATCAAAATGTCAAATGAATCTGTGTCAGATCAAGTTGTAATTCATTCCTGACTCATGTAAACATTTGAACAGCCAGGGTTTGTAAAATGGAATGCTGAGCCATTCCGGATTCAAAGTCAATTTTAACTCATGTGAATACTCGCACGCAGTGTTGAAAATTAATGAACAAATATTTATTCATGTTTTGAAGGAACAGCTAAAACAATCTACCATGCATACTGCTATCGCTTTTGTGCTTAGTCATTTGTGCTTAGTCATTTGAATATTTTTGGGTCGTTATTTTTCCTTATGCTATCAAAGTTATTTTCAAATCCCAGGAGCAGACAATCTTGTGTACAAACGTCAATTCATTTTCTAAAGGTCTCCTTTTTCTAATGTATGCATGCACGCCATCAATACTTCACGCACTATGGTTCAGCATTTTTGCAAATGGAATTGAAAAGGCATTCAAATTCTAACAATAGCTTGATTTCTAAAGGTCTCCTTTTTTTTGATCACCCTGTATTTAATAGACCTTTCTTATAATGACGTCAAACGGGGAAAGTCTGATGTTACACGAAGTTTGATTGGGTCCACAAAACTATCAAGCCAATCAAACCTCGTGTGACATCAGACTTTCCGAGTTTGATGTCATTATAAGAAAGGTCTATTGATGTGCCAAAGAGCATTAGAATACACTGAAGTAAAACTCAAAGTAGCTGCTTACCTAGTTACCCTCGCTTTACAATTTGACAAACGTAGTTCTGTCCTTCGAGTCTTATTGATTATTCATCTAGGCAAAACTACTTTCCGGAAGTAGTGTCGAACATACCGTTCGTCATCTTTCGTATATCCGACGATTGCCGAAGTTGGCATGCCACACCTGTGCAACAGTTATAACGATAATATAGTGATGCGCCGCGCATACGCAATGCGCAGGCTATCCACAAAAACTAGAACAAATAAAAGAATGCTTTTCTAATCCACTGATGGATTTCTGCGATAAAAGAATGCTTTTCTAATCCACTGATGGATTACGACAAAACACATTGGGATGTGTGAAAACAAGCCAAAAGTATGTCATATACTGTTAAAATATTTAATCAAACAGACATCATCTATCTTTGTTATTTTGGACTTGGCTTGGGTATTATTGATCCCTGGCCTGTCTTTGTTGAAGACCTGCAGATGGACTCCTGCTGGTTTAAATGCGAAAGTAAAATTTTCCTCATAAACAATTAAAGATCGGTTAATTTTCGAAACTTTGCCTCGACCTTTTTAATCTATAAGCAACAAAGTTCACTGCTCCGGTTAACAATTATCTAGCTCAACCTGTTTGAAACTTTTTCTACCCTTTTCACATGTCATGTGGTTTGAAATTTAATAACCTGATTGTAAACATAAAAAATGTTTTCTTTGAAATACATAGGTTAATTTACATTTTGTTGAAAAGGTCTGTGCTTAGCAACTTGAAGAATCATTGGGAGTCTTTCTGCGTGTATTATCTTTGGTGCTATCGTAGTTATATGTGAGTATGTATTGCACGGCTTAACTAAAACTGGTTTTACTTTTGGGCTTTAAATAAGCGTGGAGAATTTTGTAGCTTCGGAATTTTTTCTCAGCTTCAAAGCGATGAAATTAATCAAAGTATTGCTCGGTGGACTACACTCATTGAGTGTAGTCCACCGAGCAGCTGAAAGCAGCTAAAGCAGCTAGAGCAACACAACGTAAAACTAAAAGACCAAGTAAAATCTAAATCCCCTTTGTTGATGGCAACTTGAGAAGAGCAGGAATTATCTCTGATGTCTTGTGAAGACCTCACCGGAGAATACTTAAAGAAAACAGCTAAAGATAAATTAAAATGGACAGGAAACTTCGAAGCTTTACAGTCATTATTTATTAATCTTAAATTACCAGACCTGAACGGTCAATGGACAACTCCTAGAGGTGGCTGTAAGGAACTTAAACACCCTGAAATTATATTGCGATGGTATTCGGATTCGCAAAGCTTAATACTTGAAGGAGAAGAAACAAACAGGATTAAAGATAAGCTACTCCCACTTGCTCAGCAAGACCCGAAGCCATTCAATCAAGACGAATTGTGCAATGAGTCAGAACTATCAAGCAATAGCTATATGAGCGATATCGATGAGGCTGGAGAGATCAATAACTCGCATTCAGTGGCGTAGCCAGAACAATAATTGGGGGGGCCAATATTCATATATTCGTGATACGCAGGTTTAATTTCTTTTCAAATCAATTGTCTTTACAGTCTGTTAACATGAATATATGAATATGGGCCCCCCAATTATCGATGCTGGCTACGCCACTGCTCGCATTTCCTTGAAGAAACGGTAAAAATTCTCGAGAGTAAGATAGCAAAAATATATGATGAATTTATAACCAACAAAGAGCAAACTAATAGACAAATCACAGACTTGAATGTTCAAATTTTTTCTCTACACCAGCAACAGCCTGAAAGACGACAAGACAATGCAAGCTCTCTGGAGTTTATTCATCACGAGAACTCAGTTAATATAGTACAAGCTTTCTTCCATTCATCAGGAACAGACCCAGAAAGCCAGACCGCTTGGATTAGTTCAGTTAAATATGTTCGGAGGTACGGACAACGTTTAAAACATATAATAGAGATTTGATCAAGAGGACAAGGAGAGCCAGTTGTTTTCATTTTACGAATTATGTTTGTTGTTTGTTGATAATTTGGGGGTTGAAGGTCAAATTCAATGAGGGGATTAGGTAATTTTGGAATCCAATTTGGAATGTTAAATATTTTGTTTGGGTTTATCTTTGTCAAAACTGTCTTAAAATATCTTAAACAATCGTCCATATTAAAGGTAGGAAGAGTAGATTGGTTGCATTCGATAAATTTCTTCACATATCCCCAGAAATTGCGTCCAATATATTTGTCGTGGTTAAGCGATTCGTCTATATATTAGTTGTGTCGGATTTTAGCATATTACGCACGAGACGAGATACATATCTGATTTCAGCTAGATCAGAGTTTGATGATTTTAGATATTTCAATGTTTTCTTTAATTCCTTTATGCTGTGACTTTTATATTTCTTAACGAGCAAATCATTAGGTAGAGATTCCGTAAAACCAAAGTTTCCAGCAAAGTAGCTGTAGATGGTGTTATTTAATAGCTTAATTGATGTATTCAAATCGGTACTTCTGATTGGTGAAATAATAATAATATAATAATAATAATAATGAAAACTTTTATTAAATTTTTTTAAAAAATACAATTGCAAATCTCGCTTAAAAGGTAACTTACAATTGGCTACTTGAGGTTACATATTTTACAAAGGGCTAAACTAGATTTCACATTACACAATATATTTTACAATTCAGATTTTCATCAAATCAGGACTAGACCATTCTTTGTTTCTAACACAGAAAATATAATAAGTTGATCGTATGGCTACATTATTATCTTTCGAATTAAGTATTTAATATGTTGTTTATTTACATTTATATCTTCGAGCATGTCTATGAAAGAGGACGATTCTTTGTCAAAAACACCAAGAGCACTGATTGATAGATTAAAAATAATATTATATAATAATATATAATAATATATAATATAATAATAATAATAATAATAATATAATATAATAATATAATATAATAATAATATAATAATAATATAATAATAATAATATATAATATATATATATATATATATATATATATATATATATAATAATATAATATATAATAATATATAATAATAATATAATAATAATATATAATAATGAAAACTTTTATTCAATTTTTTAAGAAATACAATTGCAAATCTCGCTTAAAAGGTAACTTACAATTGGCTACTTGAGGTTACATATTTTACAAAGGGCTAAACTAGATTTCACATTACACAATATTTTACAATTCAGATTTTCATCAAATCAGGACTAGACCATTCTTTGTTTCTAACACAGAAAATATTAAGTTGATCGTATGGCTACATTTATAATCTTTCGAATTAAGTATTTAATATGTTGTTTATTTACATTTATATCTTCGAGCATGTCTATGAAAGAGGACGATTCTTTGTCAAAAACACCAAGAGCACTGATTGATAGATTAATAAATTTAACAGATTTGAAGTGCTTCTCTTGCTCTTTAATAAGTTCTTTATATTTTGCGTGTTTGCGACTTATGTTATTTCTGAGGTTAGTTTCATATCCGACGGTTAGTTCTAGTATATATAGCTGCTTGGCCTCTGTTGTAATGAGCAAATCAGGACGATACTTGTCACCAGTTATTATTGAGGGGTTAGAAAATCCGGGTATATCGGCAATATATCTTGAAAATGATCTGATGGCAGATTATTCGCAATGAAATTTAGAATCGAGTCGTGTCTCCACGTGAATCGATCCAGGTATGAGTTGCAGCCAGCGACTACATGAAGCAAGGTCTCCGGATGGAGGCAAAAAGAACAATCAGAAGATGACGATATTCCCCATTTCGCGAGGTTCTTGCGGGTCGGTAAAGAGTTATTTATGTAGCGGATGGTGAAATTAAAAATGTTTTTGGGCAGTTTTGATTGGCAAGTTGACCAGATGGTATTTACTTGAGATAACGAGAACTTTGAAATACTGGAAAAGAATGATCCTTGCAGGATAATTTATTCTTAAGTTTATCTTCTTGCACTTTATGAAACGCTTTAAGGACTTCCTTTGTAGAGTTGTATTGATCGTATTGCAGATTAGTATGGTTATTAGTAGATTTCCACATATGTGATATAGACTCATTTGGAGACAACTTTAAGGCATTACGAATTGTTGACTGACATTGGACAAATTTCGTTGAAGGTGTGATAATGTTAAGGCCAAATTTATTACGGGTAAGATACACGTTGCTCAATGTTCCTGAGATGGGCACTTCGAGCCACTTACGGATGTGGTCATTGACGATAGGATCAAGGTTTTCTGTAATCCAAGTCTTAGAGAGGTTAGCAATCGTTAAATGCCAAGAAAGTTTGGATAAAACATACCGGGTGTAAAGGATAACTTTGTTTTTGGGATGCAATGGCTTCAGGTCGATATCCGACATTAGATTTGTTAGAATAGATATGAGTTCCAATTTATGTTCACTATTAGACATTTCGAAGTCGAAGTATCTTCCTAAATAGCAAAAAGATTTTCCGAGTTCAATAGTTGGTATAAGACTGTTATTGATAATTAACTTTGGTAGATATTGGACAGATTTAGTGAGGATTTTTTTTATTCCAAATGTGCTGCATTTGTCAACGCGGACAATCATGTCAGACCATTGACACCAAATTGCGAAACGGTTTAGGAGGTGTTGATTTTCAGCCTCTTGAGTTGTAATTACGGCGGCGTCGTCTGCGAATTGGAACCAATGAACTGGGCTTAAAAGTTTATAGGAAAAACCGAATTGACGATACTTGTCTGACTTTATGTGTTGAACGAAAGTGTTAAAACAAAGGTTGAATAATAAAGGACTAAGGCAATCTCCTTGCAAAACTCCACGACCAACATAAATGAAAGGGGTGTTGAAATTGGATGTGATAATTGATGTTTTAAAATTGGTATATAAGCTTTTAATCAGTGTTTTGATATGAGCGGGTATGTGATGATAGCCAAGTACGGATTCGATTAGATTATGATTTACTTCACCAAAAGCATTCTTAAGGTCAAGAAGGGTTATCACAATTGATCGTTGTTTGCTTCTTGCTTGGTTTAATACATACGCCATTTGAGCAGTATGTTCAAAAGTTCCCGATATATGTGGTGTAAATCCTTTCTGAATATTGTGTTCAATAAAATTGTTTACTAATAGGAATGAGAACATCGCGTTTCGAAGGCATGAAGTGAATACTTTTAGCGGTACTGACTGTAGTGTTATTGGACGGAAATTTGCTGGAGATTTAGCGTCATTTTTCTTATGGATTAATATTGTGCAGGCTTTCTTCCACACTTCAGGAATAGTTCCAGAGAGCCACACGGATTGTAAATTTGTCAAATATGTCCTCAAGTAAGGGCATCGTTTGAAACAAATGATTGAAAGCTGGTCAAGAGGACACGGGGAGCCGGATGTTTTCATCTTTCGAATGATATTTGTGATTTGTTGATACGTTGGGGGGTCGAGGTCAAATTCAACATTTGGATTAGGTAAGATTGGAATCCAGCTGGGTATTTGAAATATTTTATTTTGGTTGACTTTAGCTAAGGTTGTTTTGAAATACGAGATGCATTGTGACATATCAAAGTCTGGGAGAACTAAACTGGTTTGGTTAAGGACTTTCTTCACGTATCCCCAAAGATTACGCTCCATGAATTTATCGTGGTTGAACGATTCGTCGATATTACTATTATATTCATTATTCCTTATTTTTCAATTTGTTTCGAAGAAGCCGAGACACGTATTTTATTTCTACAGGGTCAGAATTTGCCGATGATTTTAGGGATTTCAAACATTTCTTTAGGTCCTTCACGTTATGATTTTTATACTTATCTTTAGTTGATTCCTGAGGTAGGCTATCCACATAGCCAAATTTTCGGCGAAATATTTATAAATAGTTTCATTTAATGCGGTTATTGATGTATTCAAATCGAGAGTTCTGATTGGTTGATTCAAGATTAAAGATAATTTGAAATGTTCGTTTGCCGTTAGCCATTCTGAATCAGTTTTAGGTAGATTGATACCCTTTTTAATGTTGGATACTCATCGCCATTCTCGTTTATAACTTCAGGGTCGTCTCGAACATCGTTTGTATTTTCCAACTGGATGTCAGTACCCTCTTCTTGGTCTTTAAGATTTGCAATTAGTTCGTCGTTTAGGCCATGGATGACTCTACAACTACGTTGATGCATCTTAAGACCTCGAGCACCTTTACAAACTTTTCCACAACAGCATTTCACACCACTCTTTTTAGTAATTACTACGCCTGGCGAGTTGATAATAGGTTCCACAGGTATTCTATTAGGTATCGTTGTTTCGTAATGAGTATCATCATTAACCTTTTGTCTACAGCGCCATTGATGTCGACCAATACTTACAAAATCTTTTCCACAAAATGAACAGATTATACAGGATATTAACAAACAAATGATTCCCGAACGAATCATGATCAATAGCTCAAAAATATAAAATGTTTGGTTGTAATTCAAGTAAGAAATTTTGATTAAACGTAAGACATGTACAGCATGCGACCTGCCGCTACTGCTCGATGTAATAATAATAATAATATAATAATATAATAATATATATAATATAATAATATAATATAATAATATAATAATATAATAATATATATATAATAATATAATAATATTAATAATAATAAAATAATATAATATATAATAATAATAATAATAATATATATAATAATAATAATATATATATATATAATAATATAATAATAATATATATAATATAATAATAATATATATAATAATAATAATAATAATAATAATAATATAATAATAATATATAATAATAATAATAATTAATAATAATGAAAACTTTATTTGACTTTTGTTTTTACATAATACAATTGCAAATCTCACTTTATCAAGGTAATTTACAATCGGCTACTTGAACCACAACTAATATCCTAATATTTAACAAAAACAAGAATTTATATCAATATTGACTATATATGTATATATATTACTTTATATAGATAGATTTAGAAGTTCAGATATTTTAAAAATTTAGTAAGTTTGGATTTTCCCATTCTTTATTTCTGCGGCAGAAAATGTAATAAGAGGCACGAATAGCTATGCTGGACATTTTTCTTACACAGTGCATTTGGTGATTTTCACTAATACCGATGTCTTTCAACATACCTAAAAATGAGGAACATTCTTCCCCAAATACACCTAGCGAGCTCATAGAAAGATTTACAAATTTCACTTTTTTAAACTTTTCATTTAGCTGATAAATTAATTGTTCATATTTAGATTTCTTTCTCTTAGCGTTATTCCTTAGGTTGGACTCATACCCGACGGTGAGCTCGACCACATATAGGAACCATTTGAGCAAGATAATAACAAATCTGGACGATATGTATCACCAGTAATAATGGTAGGACTCTTGAAATTTGG
>NW_021163712.1:0-26489 GCF_004324835.1 Dendronephthya gigantea | reverse complement strand
CATGTGTATTTGTTCGGGATTCACTTTGAGGTTTTGACAGACCATAAACCATTAGAAGTGATTTATTCCAAAACCCATAGGCCCTCTGCACGAGTCGAAACGTGGGTTCTGAGATTGCAGAATTATGATTTTACTGTTAAGTATCTTCCGGGTCCAGAAAACATCGCGGACACGTTGTCTCGGAAACAGTTGTTGAAGAAATCGAGTCCAGCGGTCGTGACTGTGAAGTTTCGCGTCAAAACGGATAGCTATCGCCTAAACCAAGAAGGCAGTGTTGGCCTCCTAAACGTTTTGGTGATTATTTACTATATAAGTAATTCGTAGTACTTTATGATACCTTATAGTATATAATATATATATATTGAAGTTTTAGAAACAGTAGAATTAAGCGAACATTATCATGTATACAAAGTGCGAAAACCTATGGAAAAATCATTTAAAATCTGTTTCTAAAAAGTGTTTGCAACATTTCTTCCATAGCATGTTACTAGCCCTATTGGTGCCACTGGGTTATATGTAAATGTTAAATATGATACTGATTTAATGAATATTTAAACAGTAAACATATACTCTATAGATATGTAAATATATAATCTAGTACAATGTAATTAAAAAAAACAACTTATCTCCAATATTAAACATCACAACGAGTAAATCCTCTTGGCATAAATTTTAAGTTCCAAAAACAACAATGGTATGTGCAGTTGCAAGCAAACTGCGTGTTTGCACCGACTATAACCATCATGTGAATGATTGTACAGTATAATATAAAACAAAATATTTACGAAGGAAATAAGAAATTTATGTAATGTGATTTTATAAATAGACTATTAAGGCAAGGTGTTCCCCAAGGGGATACGCCTTGCCGACGATAATTAAAAATCTTATATTAGAAGACCGACAGGTAATGGATGGCACGCAATATGGGAAAGGTGGTCAATGGCCAGCAGCAAATCGAAAACTAACAAAGACCGAATACCCAAACCATAAACGGTCAGTTTAAGCGTGACATCGCGAAAGACAGATCTCCTTTAAAGTTGAAAGGTATTTACAGAAGTGTTCTACTTGTTTTTCTATATATTTATATATTGATATACATATAGATAGTAGCTACGAATACACAATGGTACCCCCAAAAGTTTTGGTCCTGGGACACTCATTTGTTCGTCGCCTACAGTGCGACCTGAAACATAAACGGGATATTCGCATGTGCCCAACCTTTAAACTCAAGGGCACAGCGAGAGTTTCTCTACACGGTATAGGGGGTAGAACAGTGAAGAAGATTCGCAAATTTGATTTAGGCGTAGTTTCTCGGTGTGCCCCAGATATTGTTATTCTGGAGATAGGCACGAACGATTTGTCCTCCTTAAGGCCCGAAACAGGCGGGTCACGCATTGACGACTTGGTTGCTTTATTGCTGGATCAATATCACGTAAAATTGGTATGCGCATGCATGATTTCCCCGCGAAAGAACAACCCTCTTTTTGAAAAGCAGCGTTTAATGCTGAACAATTATCTACAGGTAGTTTTAGAGAAGGTCCCGAGAGTGTTTTTATGGACACACCATGGCTTTATACGACCTTCCGTGACGCCATTTCTACCTGACGGGGTCCATTTTAATCGAATCGGGCAATATAAATTATACCGAAGTTATCGGGGGGCCATTCTTCAAGCAATTAAAATGTTATAAAATTCTCTATCTATATATATATATATAATATATATATATATATATATATATATAATATATATATTATATATATATATATATAACAAGCTGTCGTACATTACATTTATTTTTATAATATAACCTTGACATTTGACAAACTTTAATCGTGATTACTTCTTAAATACCGCTTTAGCGCCTTTATCTATTATATCTTTATCTTTTATCTATATGAGAGTTCTCACACTGTTTGTGAGTTTTGTTGGCCATATGATGAACGGTGCGGCGATCTTCTGATCTGCCATGTTCATCCTGCTGACGTTTAATTTTGTCTTTATCTCTCATCTATATGAGAGGTCTCACACTTTTTGTGAGTTTTTTGTTGGCCATAGGGTGAATGGTGCGGCGATCTTCGGATCTGCCATGTTCATCCTGCTGACGTTTGATTTTGTCTTTATCTCTCATCTGTATGAGAGTTCTCACACTTTTTGTGAGTTTTGTTGGCCACAGGGTGAACGGTCGGCGATCTTCGGATCTGCCATGTTCATCCTGCTGACGTTTGATTTTCTAATCATTCTTTCACAAGTTCCAATTTTCAATTACGACAAATAACGGACGAATCCTCACTATTGAATGTTCGCCATTACGGGGGATAGTTTTATTTCTCGCACAACGACAAAATTTGGGTGCGGTTGCTTTACTATCTAAAAACTCATTACGCCATAAGTATCTATTTCTGCTTTTAAAGTTTTATTTCTTAGAATGCCACCCGTACGTCGTTCTAAGCGTGTCGCCGCTCCATCAGCCGTTTTTGCGAGAGTTCGTCCAATGCTGTATCTGTTGGTGCCGCCCCGTCAACGTCAACTGTGCCCGTGAGTCAAGTGACTTTGCCCTCTCTTTCGAGTGAGCTTGTCTCAACGCTGGTGTCTTCGGTTACCGAGGCAGTCACGCAAAAGCTAGCTGGTTTCTTACCAACCTCTGCGTCTTCCACATCCACAATGGCGTCTGCCCCAACGGATTCTACCTCCGGTATCGAAATCTCAAACCAGGGTCCCAATGCAGATTCTCTGGTCAACGACGCGCTCACGTCCAACAAGAAAACCTTACAGGTCAGACCACTCTTTTTCTCTTCAATGTTCAAGTGCCCCGGGTCCACGGGAATCGTTCCACTCTGCCGCTTTGCCTCTTGATTCGCGGATTCCGGATAAAATAAAGCTTAAAATATGGAATGAGGAGTTTGTCGATATAAGTACTTTGTCAGGTGGCCCAGACGCGGCCGCTAAATACGAGATTAGTGTACGTACCTCTGACAACGGTCAACCTGCTTCTCTTCTCCTTGAGCCGACTGCGAAATCCAAAAGGGTCAAAACTATTAGCGATTGGCTTCGTTCGTTTCATATTTTTGTTTCCATTTATACACAACGGTACCCCCATGAGTCCCCCGCGCTCATGAAATATTGTCAAATCATCCAGGATTTGGCCAATAGGGGTCATAATTGGTTTTACTACGATGAGAATTTTCGATTTTTGCGCCAAACACAGGCCACGCGCGTTCCCTGGGCGACTGTTCACTGGGAGTTATGGTTGAAATGTCAATATCCCACTACTTCTAAGCCGAACACGCAAGGCAGCAATCATACGCGCCACCCTTCAAAAGTGTCTGTTCCTCGGGGATATTGTTTTAAGTTTCATCGCGGAACGTTTTGTGCCGGTTGTGATTTCAAGCACATTTGTTTTAAATGCAACGGATCGCACCGTGCCGTGAATTGTAATTTTCATCTCCCACTGATCGATCGCCTAGGCCTATTTCAACAACGTCCGTTGCCAACACCGTAAAACTTCATAATTTACAAATATTGTTAGAAGTTATAATCCAAGTATTGTTGATACACTAATTTCCGGATTTACTTCGGGTTTTCGCATTCATTTCTCTGCACAGAACAGTCGTTTGAAGCAATAAATTTACGGTCTGCTCTTGACAAACCAGAAGCGGTTGACCAAAAATTAACGAAAGAGTTAGAGGCATCTCGCCTTGCTGGGCCATTTAATTATCCGCCCTTTCCAAATTTTCGTGTTTCGCCTTTGGGCCTGGTTCCTAAAAAACAACCGGGTGATTTTCGCATGATTCATCATTTATCGTTTCCAAAGGGAGCATCGGTTAATGATGGTATATCCGATTTCGAAACATCTGTGCGGTACGCTATCGTTGACGACGCTATTCAACTTATTAAAAAAGCGGGCCGGGGTTGTTTCCTGGCGAAAACAGATATAAAAAATGCTTTTCGAATCATTCCTATCAGCCCAGCGGATTATCACCTCTTTGGCATAAAATGGCGGAGTTTGTATTATTACGACCGGGCAATGCCAATGGGTTGCTCCAGTTCGTGTCGCACTTTTGAGATTTTTAGTACGGCTATCGAATGGATCGCTAGGAAAGGCTTAACATCGGCAAACTCCTTCATTTGCTCGACGACTTCCTGTTTGTTGCACCGGATTATTCTGCTTGTAAAACAAACTTACAAGTATTCATTGCTCTTTGTGATTTCATTGGCGTGCCTATAGCACCGGGAAAAACCATGGGTCCCTCAACAACCTTAACGTTCGCTGGGATTGAATTAGATACAATACAATTCCAGGCCCGATTGCCGATGGATAAAATCGAGAAATGTGTTCAATCTATCGCACGCTTTTTAATTCGTAAAAAGGTTACACTCAAAGAACTTCAGTCCTTAATTGGATTACTTAATTTCGCATGTTCCGTCATTATGCCAGGTCGCGCATTCCTGCGACGCTTAATTGATCTAACGCATGGCATTTCACACCCTCATTTCTTTATTCGCTTAACGCAAAGTGTGAAACATGATCTTCGTGTCTGGCAAACGGTTCTGTCGAATTTCAACGGCAAATCATTCTTTTTGCACAACCATTGGCGTAATAACTCCCATTTGAATTTTTATACTGACGCTTCGGGTAGTATTGGTTTTGGGGCCCTGTTTGGTTGCGACTGGTGCTATGGCGCATGGCAACTGACTGGCGGAGTTACAATATGCCGTTCTAGAGCTATATCCGATTGTCCTCAGCCTGTGTTTATGGGGATCAAAAATGCGCAATCATTGTATTTTGTTTCTCACGGATAATGAAGCTTTGGTGTCTGTTATTAATAAGCAAACATCAAAGGATTCTTATATCATGACACTCGTTCGCCGGATGGTTTTAGTTTGTTTAGAATACAATATTTTATTCAAAGCAAAGCATATACCGGGTAAACAAAATGTCCTAGCTGATTGTTGTCTCGTTTACAGCTCCAAAAATTTTCACAATTGGCGCCGGCCGACATGCATCGAGCTCCAACGCCTATTCCCTTTCACCTGCTGCCGGAAAATTGGCGACTATAGTTTCTCAATTAGCTCAAAGTAGCTTGCAACCTTCTTCAGTGCCGACTTATAAACGGGCATGGGCACTTTTTACGCAATTTCATGTGGCAATTTTTAATGAGGGATCGTTCACTTTGCCTTTGTCGCCCTCAGTCGTTGCGTTATTCATAGCGTACTTATTTGACCTCAAGTACGCCTCTTCAACAGTTAACACTTATGTATCTGCACTTGGTTATACTCATCGCATGTCCGATCTACCGGATCCAACGAGAGTTTTCTACGTAACGCAAATCTTAAAGGGGTATGGTAAGAAAGGCTTCCGCTTAGATAGTAGGTTGCCTATAACTTTACCAATTCTCAATCGTCTTATTGAGGCTGCGCCTCATATTGCTGGGTCACCGTACCAAATATGTCAATTCCGGGCAATGTGCTCTTTAGCATTTTTCGCGTTCCTGAGAATTGGAGAAATAACTAAGAAGTCAAATAACCAACCCCTTCAATTGCGACAACTCTCCAAAATATCTCCCGATGATGGCCGGGTTGCAGGCATAAGGTTGACTTTCGAGGACTTCAAGCACAATTATAACAGTAGACCTTTTAGTTTGGAAATTTACAGGCAAACGGCATGCTGTCCTGTTCGCTTATTAGAGGAGTACATGATTTTGCGAGGTACCCAGCCCGGAGCTATTTTTCTATCACAACTGGGCATTCCAGTCTCGTGTGACGAGTTTGCCAATCTTCTTAAAAAGGCTTTCCGCTTCTGTGGACTCGATACTTCCAAATATAAGTCTCATTCATTTCGAATAGGCGCCGCTTCCCACGCAGCTGAACACGGGCACTCTGATGCCCAAATTCGAACTATGGGGCGTTGGAAATCGAACGCATTCCTCAAATATATACGTTTTTCTTCCCTATCAACATAGTTTGGATGAATTTTCGAGCGTAAAACGTGCGGGGAGTTTTCTGCTCGAATTGTGCGGTTATTTTATTTCTTCCTCAGCTTGCACATGGTCAGCAAGGGCGATCGTTTGCATTCCGGGGGGGGGAAATAAAGTGCTTATAACAGGGTGATGGAGAAGCTTCTTCTGGGCGCGGTAATATTGTGACTCTGCTAAACTAATATCAGTTAAGTGTAGATTATCAGCAAGGGCGATAATCTATGCCTTTTAACGGGCTTTGTAAGTGCCTTTTTGCCCATGTTCGTTTATACGGTCGCGCAGACCGCTGATCCTGTATTAATGTATTACGAAACTTTCTGAAACTTTCTGCATGCATCCCTTTCCTTGGGGTGGGGTCAACTTGCTTTGCTTCGTTGTTTTGGCGGTAATTTGCCTCCACCCTTTTCTGAGCGTAACTATTTGGAATTTTAATGCAATGTATTAATAAATATCTTTTGTTTAACAGAAATAAAGCGGCTAGAGAACCATTACTCCTAGCCAAAATTATCCCAAAACGGCGTAAAATTTAATGTGTCATTATTGATGCTCAGAAAACTGAGCTGCGGAAAGAGTATGCAAAATTCATGCCTGGCAATATATCTATGCGTAAATAAATCACATTACATAAAACAAAATATTTACGAAGGAAATAAGAAATTTATGTAATGTGATTTTATAAATAGACTATTAAGGCAAGGTGTACCCCCAAGGGGATACGCCTTGCCGACGATAATTAAAAATCTTATATTATGGGCTTTGCGTCCTATCTAAAAGACCGACAGGTAATGGATGGCACGCAATATGGGAAAGGTGGTCAATGGCCAGCAGCAAATCGAAAACTAACAAAGACCGAATACCCAAACCATAAACGGTCAGTTTAAGCGTGACATCGCGAAAGACAGATCTCCTTTAAAGTTGAACCCACCTCCTCCCCAAAGCCTCCGCTAACAATTATGTACATTGGACGATTTACCGTAGCTGATATATATAGAGAGAGGAACGTTATATCTCAATTAGTGATGGTCGTAGGCCGTATCTACAGGTGCTGGCGGTAATTTGCCTCCACCCTTTTCTGAGCGTAACTATTTGGAATTTTAATGCAATGTATTAATAAATATCGTTTTGTTTAACAGAAATAAAGCGGCTACGAGAACCATTACTCCTAGCCAAAATTATCCCAAAACGGCGTAAAATTTAATGTGTCATTATTGATGCTCAGAAAACTGAGCTGCGGAAAGGGTATGCAAAATTCATGCCTGGCAATATATCTATGCGTAAATAAATCACATTACATAAAGGCCTAGAGTTGGAAGTGGAAGCACTGCATGTTTACGCTTTTCAGTCCCTGTATAATTTATAACCTAATTTCATGTAAATCAAGCCAAATCCATAATACATGCACACAGCAAAATCGTGAGTCTTATTTTAAGAAAAAAATACAAACAAGTAAAATTGTTCTTGTCAGTATAGTAAGAATATTATTCTTGGCAAGAATCCAGGCAAGAATATTATTCTTACCTGGAATCTCATTTTAAGAAAAACAATTCTTGCAACAAGAATTTTCTAAAGAAAAAATACTCGTTTTAAGTAACACATTGCTTGAAATAAGCAAAATTATTATTGTATATTAAGGAACCTACTCACACAATTCTTACCTAGAATGTTACAAATAAGAAAAAAACTACTTAAAACAAGAATAATTTTACTTATAATAAGTACAAAATTTTTAGACAAAAGAAAACATTTCTAGTAATTAAGTTTATTAGCTGGCTTTGAAACATCACAGATACATTATTCTTATACATTATTTTAGTTCAAAATATTAAAACTACTTATTTAGTGGCCATACTAAATATATAAATGCCATACATTTACATCTGACAGAAATAGTTTTTTCAAAGTACTGCTAGGTTTGTGCAATACCTTGCTCAAATAAACAAGTCTTTCAAGGACTTAATTAAAAATTGCCAATTGGCAAGTTTAGGAAAGTATCCGATAGAGCTCAGATAATGAAATTAAGCCCTTGTATGAACCCAGAAGTAGTTGAATAAAAATATTCATGGAGAAGACAAACACATCTATGCAAACTCACTGCATGTCTTCAATTATTACACATAAGCTAAAGTCATTCATTCCTGAGCAATGTTTCCCTTTGATTATTGACCAGCTGTTCTTAAATTTTGTATATCATGCCAAACATGAAAATATTTATAAGATCACCTGGAGTATTTTTTTCCTTGAAAATTAAGTGCTGAAACACTGTGGGTCCAATTAACCATTGGTATAGCAAATTTTCCACTGAATTTCTTGCTCACTACCTCAATCCATGTTCCTA
This sequence comes from Dendronephthya gigantea, assembly GCF_004324835.1. Lineage (NCBI taxonomy): Eukaryota > Metazoa > Cnidaria > Anthozoa > Malacalcyonacea > Nephtheidae > Dendronephthya > Dendronephthya gigantea. Next base: position 18,176 of record NW_021163712.1, on the reverse strand, counting down.
ATAAAACAAAAAAAGCAAGCATACTTGAGAAATCAGAGTTAAGATAACAAATGTTAAAGAAACTAAGCAGTGCATAATATGTGTGAAATATATGATTGGGGATGCTATGCACAGTTTTGCATGCTCTGACAGATATAAAATTAGGCATAAAGGGTAGTCATCTGGTAAGCTGTCAATGATTTTTCCTTTTATCTATTACATGATAAATAAGTATATAATCAATTGGTCAATAAGTATATAATTACCGGTATATTATATTATACATTAAAAACTAAGCCATATGCTTAGGTGAATAATCTAACAGCATTGCACAATTCCTTATAATGCATTACTTACCACAGATATTACTTTCCAATGAGACCTCTTTCATTACAGGTTTAGACATAAACATCACCACTTGTTAATCCACCATCTAAGAATGCATATAAAAAAATTTAAAAGGCAATAAACAGTTATTTCATCCTAATTCTTAATCAAAACTTATGTATATCCAGTAACCAAGATTCAGTATATCATGATCCTAAGATTGAGTACAAATGTTTCAGCTAAAATTTGACCATGGTTTTATAGCTAACGTCAATATCACGTACACTTTTTATGGCATAGTGCCTATAGTATAACCACGTTATAATATATTTATATAAACGTCGTTCATTTATCGGGAATGATGAGTATAAAACTGTGAATATATCTGTTTATTGTTTATAAATACGTTTACTGTTTACGCGGCAAATTCAAAAATAGCTTTCGTCTGTTTGCGCGTATAATTTTAAATCCTTACCTCTTAGAAGACTGAGATTCCCAGCCACTTTTAAACAATCTGCGCAATCTTCTGCAGGAAGTTTTGCGACATAATGTCCAGTAAATCCTATCCACAGTAATCCACAATAATCCACAGTTCTTTCCGCCAGTTGGCAGTTAGCGAAGTTTAAAATATATATTTCATAAGAAACGAACTACGTCCATTCAGAATGCTTAAATAGGCATTAAAACCTTCATTTCGTCTGCATATGAAACGAAACTTGCGAATCTTTGCTCGGTTATTAAATGTTACTTAGTAAGAATGTAAAAATATTCTTGGTTGTTTGAAATAAATTGGTTGTTTGAAATTAGTATTCTTGGCAAGTGAATTGGCAACAAGCGTTTTTGATTGCCGGTTTTAAGTTAACAATGTTTCTTGCCAAGAATCCACAAAGACGCCTTCCTTGTTTTAAGAATACCAAAATTCTTAGTTAGAATACCAGCTAGAACATTTACTTGTTTTAAGAAACGGTTATTCTTGCTTAAAAAAAGTTTACTTATTCAAGTAAAATTCATTCTTGATAAGAATAATTTATCCCCTTTTACTTATTTTGAGCAAAATTTTGCTTAAAATAAGAATTTCTCAAGAACATTATTCTAGGTAAGAATTCTCGATTTCGCTGTGCATGTGCATGATTATATAAATACTGTATAACTGTTTGCCTCAGTGAAATTGAAAATTATTGCCGTGTGTGATCACTGATCAGTGTGATTGGGCGCAACCAGTATATCAACAAAACAACGTTTGCATAATTATAAATTAGACGAAACGGTAATTTTCGTAGTTCGGTTACTCTTTGCAATTAGAGTCAAATTGACTCCTTCGAAGAGTAACATTACCTTTTGGTAGAGTAACAAGACTCTATTGTAGAGTCGTTTTGACCCCAGTCGAAACTACCCTTAGAGTTGAAACAACTATATATATATATATATATATATATATATATATATTATATATATAATATATATAATATAAATATATATATATATATATATATACAGACTGTACTGAACAACTTTTGGTAAACAAACTTATGCGTATTTTGGTAAACAAACCCGCATTCGATAAACATTGCTAGAGACCAGACTGAAGTGCATCGACGCTGTTCTCGACAATCTGGGTGGTATGTTGCACCATCGAATTGACAATCGTTTGGGGTACCTTGCCTTCCTCTTTGACCTTGATTAAGCCCAATACATTTGATCGTTGATTACTCTCGACCTCGCAAACAAAGACGAAAAAATCATCGTCATCGTTTTTACCATTATAAACGTCAAGTTCATCTCCCTCGTTGTTGGCACGTGGATCTCGTTCAACAACTTCCTCTGCTTGAAGTACTTGACTATGCTTGTTGACAAAATGGTTTCGCAGAGAGAAATAGTTCGTGTACGTACGTGGACATTCATTAATGCCACATAGCGCATGGAAATCCCGATCACTCTTGTGAACCCGACCGAGATGATTGATCAACGAGCGAAGAGTTTGACATGTAAAGTTAATGCATAGGTTACAGTGATAGTGCATTCCGGACATCGTCGAAGCTATAGGAGTAATATTGGAGACGTATTTCAGTTCATGTACTACTCTACTTCAACTAACTGTGGGACTTGTTGACCTTAGATGTTCCCACATATATCTGCAGTAAGAACTTTGGGCGCAAAACACTGAGCTATATTATAATTCCTGGAGGACTGGTTCGTCATTTTTCGGTAACTTCGCCGCCATCTTTTCGAAGCAAAAAACATGGCGGACTTCACCTTTTGCGCAGTGCGCAGTGTTCCTCTGTGCTCATACCGTGTACTTGGTCGAGATGATTTGCTAACCTTGCTAAATTTATACTACCACAGCCAAATACAGGACAGTTCCTACGCGTGCGACGCATATTAAGATGATTGCTCAACAAATTCCTAATAATAATTGGCTCATTTTTTCGTGGGTCAGGTATTTTATTAGCCCCGTATTAGCCCCGGAAAAGTCCGGGCTTGTCAACGCAAACTCTTGCTTAAGGAAGACAAAGTCAAACGATCTAAACAAGAAAACAGTGTAGTGCCCGGACAATATGTTTAAAATATTTGTAAAATTGTTCTACTTTATTATATTGTTACAAGCGTTAATCCGTGTCTTAATTTATGCTCCAAGCATCGCGTTGTCCATAACACCAATATATATTTCCCTCTAAAAATGCATACATTTTTGCATTCGCCATACCCCCTTTTCCTCCCTTTGAGGAGCTTGGGCCTGAAATATCTCATTGAGCAGATGAGCATCTTTTCATGAACATTTATGAGCATATGCTCATAGGCCCGTTTGGGCCCTATGTGGCCTTATATGGCACTATTAGGCCCGATGGCCCGATTGCTGACTGCGCGTCCTAACCCGCGATTATGGAAAAATATTCCATTAAATATCTATGAGAGCAAGTAAAACAGGAAATCCAGGGAGAACAAGCCAACAGTGTACTAGCCAGTGTACTAGCTCGTTTTTACTCAAACAAGCCACCTATGCGAAACAAGAAATACGGTTACCATATGAACGTCAAAGAATCGCGGGAGTATAGGCGAACATTTGTGTTAAATAACTGTTGACATCACATATGTAAAGACTACATTAACATATGTCACCTTCCACGGGAAAACATACGTTTACTCTATTTCGTTCGTTCAAAAATATCGTTCGTTATCCGTTCGTTTGCCGTTCAAACGCTTCAAGCGTTCGTTGAAACGATTTTCGAGATCGTTCATCGTTCGAAATTGCCCGTTCGAACGCTTAGGAAAAATCGTTCGAAAATTGGTCCAAAAGCGTTCAACGGTTTGATTTACCGTTCGTTGAAACGTTTGCCGGAATTTCGTTCAATCGCATTGGATTTGGTTCAACATTCGATTAAACATTTGCAATGTTACAACTTTAGAGAAGAAGCGCAGAATGTGTTACACAGAAATACTCCCAGAAATGTATTCAGTTCCTTAGTAGAAGGCTTGTAAAGGAAGTAGTAGGGTTATATCATTTTAGCCTAATCGAATGCTTTTTTGCGCTTCATGTTCTGGTTTATGCTTAGCGTGCTCTTATTTCATTAGCGACAAATTTCACGTTATAAGCTTTCTTTTAAAAATTTATCGTTTTTGTGCTTCGGTAATGCACTGAATGGTTAGAATTTGTGTTTTAATATACTTCTGTAGCTTCCATAAAGCCAAAGTTCACCGCGCGCACAAACAACGTCGCAAGCCATATATTACAGCACACCCGTTCCGCGTGTTCTAAATCACATATATTGAGAATTCTAAGTTTTAGAACATCGGATATATGTGACATGGGATGATCATCTGAGCCATCTAACGCGTTCGCTGTTTGCTGTACTGGGAACGAGTTATTTTGTAAGCGCACAATTAGCATGCATATACGAGCGTGTATACATTCTCACGCGCATTCTTGCCCACTGTATATTGCGCTTACCTCTTGGACTCGTCAAAATTTCTAAATATTGCTGATGGCCACTAATTTTAGAAGCTACAACAATTTGACGGATGATCAAAAGATCATTCTTAGGGCGTTTTATGACAATGGAATGAACACGACGGCAAAACATATGCAGGAAATAATACTGAGAGCTGCTGAACAAGCTGGGGCAACCTACGACCAAGTAAAGGTATGTACTTCCAAAATACCTTAAAATATATAAATATAGGATGCCTTGTATTGATTGGAACTTGACATGAAGTTCAAAGTATGTATATGAGCCAAAATTGTTATTAGACATTTGCGATTTTGACGTCTAAATAAATAATTTGCATTTTCAAAATGGCGACTGAAAGTTTATAAACTAATAAAGGCTTTATAAAGTTTATAAGGACTGTCACTGTTGTCAGTATTATGTGAACCAAGAGTCAGATACTTTATCTTTGGCGTTTTTAAATTTCCGAGTATTATACATATAGTACCACCTGGGTAGGTGTAAAGTTGTAAACTGTATTTCACAGTTGATACTGAAATTTTGTGTAGAAATGGATTGGAAATGAAAAAAGGAAGAGAAAGCTAGGTGAAAGTAGGACAGAAGAAAACAAGCATGAAGATTCAGATGACAATGTACTAAGAATAGGTCCTCCACTTAAAAGAGTAGCATCTGGCTACAACATATTTTCATCAAGCATGCTAAGTTCAGGTAAATATTAAATGCTTCCTTATCATCAGCAAAAATGTCATATACCCTTATCCATCCTTTATTTAACGCTCCTCCAGCAGTTTCTGCCCTCTAGCAACCCTCCCCTCACAGGCCTCAAAATAATGTTGGTCGTTATTCCATTATGTCTGATTAACTATGTATAAAAGTTACCAGTCGTGAATGCTTTGATAATGCTTTGATCAACTGTTAACATTTTTAAGTTATTACAAAATACTGTTGTTATAAAATTCAAATTACTGTTGTTATAAATAACAGCTTGTTGCTTTTTGTTAAATGTCATTAATTGCATTATTGTAGGTACCCAGCTAGTCTAATACATCTTATATATGAAAAATATTGTTTCTACTACATAGCTTTTTAATCAATTTTTTTGCTTTTTTACTCTGATCACAAGTATGTCCAGTAAGTGAGTGAATCTGCCAGTGAACCTGCAAAATTTTATCTGTCAATAAACAGTGACTGGTGCCTATTTTTTGGGCCTGCCCTCTCAGAAACCATCAGAAAGATATAAGCCTTAAAGCCCTACAGTACAACATCTACCAGTATTTACCAGTGAAATCTAAGAGTGTCTTATCCAGACCAGAAGTTACAAAGACAGTTGTATAGTACTAAAATCATTCATGCTATTATGATGTTTACAATGAAGAAATGCAGTTTAAAATCACTTGCACTTGATTGAATCACTAGTACAAATTATTAGAGCCTTCAGTTACAAAAGGTTTCTGATTTGACTTGTGCATGTTCACACTTTGCATCAAATGTTTGTGGAAAGTGATTGAAAATTGGCTGTTCTGTAAATCACTATCCTTGGCTCAATTACAAAAATTCATGTTATATTGCAATTTGTTCTGTATTGCATTCTTTCACTGTTGCCTGATATGAAAAATATCTTTCTGACTTTCAAATTCCAGAAAGGACTCTTCAAATTCCTCTAATGGTTTTGGTAACACATAGCCCCACACTTTAGATATAGTAGGTAGTTAAGGTATGTAATATAGGCCCCTGGGGGCTAAATTGAGAAAATATGGTACCTTGAAATATAGAATGATTCTTGAATAAATGTCATAAATGTTATTTATTATTCAGCAGAACAAGAACCATATGTGCATATTCCTACTCATAGTTTTCTGTGACTTTGTCTGCAATTTTTCATTAACCCCTGGAGGGGACATGGAGGCTTAAACATTTACAGCTTTTTGCAATCAGTTGGAGTACCTTCCTCAACGATTCTCAAACTTTTAATGTTCGGCTAGAATTTGAACCCATGCCACTGGCTTTTGTATAAACAAATTATACACTCCATCACATAAAAAATATGACAAATTTCCTGGAATAACAAGACTAGTATATGCCAAAGTTCAAACACTTTTATTTAATATGATACTCACAGAACATAATTTTATTTGTTATTGAGTTTTGCTTACCAAAATTTAGCAGTCAACTGGCTGTTTTATCTGCCATACAAGGAGTCAGGCTGCAATTCTAAGTATAATCTGTTTTATACCTCTAATTTATGTATGTGTCCCCTGCATCTGTTTAAAATAACAATGAAGTTAATGTATATGTTTAACTGCATTATGTTATAGACTTGTGCAAGGCTATTGATTCAAAATCGGAGAAAATGAGATTTGTTTCGTCACAATGGCAAGCTCTTAGTGCTGAAGAAAAGAATGATTGGAAGAGCAAAGCCAAGCAGGTTGACAGAATACGTCCACTAGAACTGGGAGAAGACGAAAGACGAAAACAGCCAAGACAAAAAAAAATCTCATGAAAGAGGTATGTAAAGTAGATGAAGAATAAGGAATATGGTCAATTAATTCACTGCTTGCATTGCTTCTCAAGATGGTGAGGAGACCCAAGTGGTAAATTTCAATTCAATTTATGAAGACTTTTTTTTAAAGATTTCTTATCTGGAAAACCTGGGATGCGAGGTGGCTGTTGTGATGATAGAACCAAGTGGGAACATCAATCAGCATGGTTCAAACAAAGGTGTTCAGTTTCTCATGCAAAACGAAGCAGTGGCAATAAAGTTCATGGAATTCTTTGGTAATTTATTAAAATGTACTGTAGATTAATTTAGCTTATGCCTATCAGACAATAGTGACTCCAAACAAAATAGGCGTTTTACCAATTCAGAAATTCAATTTTATACATAATAATCAATTTTCAATTTTATTAAAATGTTGAAACATTCAAATTCCTACTTTATTAAAAGTTGACATGTAGAAGCCCAGTAATATACGGTAATTTACGGTAATTTATTAAGTTTGTACCTTACAATTTTAAATACAATGCAATGGAGCATTTGGAAAATTGATTGACTATATTACCTGGAGTTTCCAGTGTGTTTTGTTTGTACTACTTTTGTTGATACTGTATTGTTGGTGTCATAGTTGTTGTAGTGTACATGTAGTAAAGTAGTCAACATTAATTCCACAGATCGCCCGGCGGAAGACAAACAACATACCCGTGCCGATGTCCAGAATCTGTTCAACGAGAAATATAGTAAGTGTTTTGTATAAACCACACTTATTTCCAAAATAATGATCGCTTGTGTGAGAGAGGATTGCCTACACGTGTGTACTGCTTGTAGATTGATATCTTACCATGGCTTTTAATTATTTATTTTGTATTGATGAACTAAAATATAGCTAATTTATAATTTATATGTTTAAGGGACTTTTGTTTGGTCATAATGGAGTAGTAATACAATCATTGACAAAAATATTGTGACGAGCCGTCGCCCCCCCCCCCCTCCCTCAACCACACCCTTCCCACACACCTCCCTCACCAACACTTCCAAATCAATGTTGCCTGGATGAAAATGCTAGAGTATATCGCAGGCAAGATGCGCTAAGGCTTCAACATAACAATTCAACATTGATTTGGGGGAGGGGGGTTATTTGAGCAGCAATACTGTCGGCAAAGTTATTTTATATACTGTAAATTACAAGCACTTTTGTTGAACATTACAGCGAAATTTTTCAATGATTGTACATTATATTGTGATGATTTCTTTCACTGCAAAATAACTCACACACTTTGAATTTACATCACATGAACTATCCAATGGTTGAAAGTACATTGGTAGAATTGGTATTATTAATATCCATTATATGGAATGATTGCGGTACAATAACAAGACATTAGTTACATAATTGGAAGTAGAAAGAAACTATGGAAGAATTAAATAAACTAGAAATAAAAACTATACAAAATATTATTTTAAGGAAAACTGTAAACAATCGATTTGAAGTTCTAGGCCTATTTGACTTTGGTAGTTTCTGAACTTTTTACACTTTTAATAACTTTATATAATGATAGATTAATATTTTTTAATTGTAAAAATAGCCTTTTGTAAATTTATGATGTAATTTAACCTGTCGGTTACATTATACAGGTAAATCTGTCAGGTACATACATGTACATCATCAACTTGTTAACAGATTGCAATAATCGGAAAGACTTACAAAACCTTCCGTCTCTTATTTTACTTTAGGTGAAGCATGTGGGATTCCTGGCAGTAGAGTTCCTTACAAAAAAGGTGGTTTTACAGTTACTGGACTGCCTGAAGGAATTATTTTTAAGAAGCCGCTCAATTATGGAAGTGATCAGATAAAGAAAGTAATGATGAATGCGGAAGAAATTATCTTTCACATCACACGAGAACGAAACATAAACGATTCAAAACTAACCCATGACCCACTGGCTAGTACATCTGTACCATCAGACATTCAGAACTTGCTTTCTAAAATTATTGAGAAGGAACTGATACCTGAAGTCGTTTCTGGCAAGTATTCAATAGAAGAAAAAGATTTGGAGGTTAAGGATTTGCAAATTACCGAACAAGAATTTCAACATCTCACTACCAGGTTTCGAAAGTACTTCACTGAAGATGGCTGGAATTCCCTGAAAGGAAACTATGAAAGTGCTTGTAACCATGAGGGTTACATAATACCAGTCTATACCGAGTCGGATAAACCGTACTGGCTGTTCTATTATCCTGGAAAAATATCCAATTTGCTAAGTCTGGAACCAAATGCCGAAGTTTGGGGCTACTGGTTGAATCAGACAAAAGAGCAATGGCAGTATGAGTTAATATTTTCAAATAAGAAAATGTCAATCAATGCCATTAACATCATTAGCGTCCAAGAAAATGGTTCATCTGAACCAATTCTTCTCAGACGAAAGATCGTTCTAAAGAGAAGGAGTCAAGTTGTTGTGTGCCAATCATTCCATGATAGAGTCATTGCGTGTTTGGAAAATTATGGATATGTGTGAATAAGTTTTAATAGTTATTGTTGCATTGAAACTATATCTGACTGCGTTCATTCACTCTATTAAAGGCTTATTACGTTACATTTGCATTTGTGTTTGTAATGATTCGTCAACGCACCTTGACCTTGTCATCATCAGTCATCTGGACACATGCATAATGACATGCATTTAATTAAAAGTTCACCTGCAATAGAGCGTATTTTTGAAATGTGAAGTCATCAAATTATTTTGCCTTATCTATTTGAAAGCTGTTACCTCAAAAAGTTTCCGACAAAAATTCTATCACATTGCCCGCTATTTCTTTCGGCTGCTAGAATGTATTAATTTATGTGCAAACCGGACCAAACCAACAACTGCAGTCTAATGAATCCTGGTAGTCGCATTTTCCGTTACCAACTATGAAAGGTGTACATGCATGGTTTGAAAAGGCCCCTTTAGTTTCAAATTAGAACAGATCTCATGTTACACTACGATGTTTATATCCATCTAAAATAGGTTCTTACCCAGGAACTGCCCGCCTGTATTCTAAAAGCTCACTAACACTCAAACTCATTGAGTGGGAGATCTTAATCTTCTCATAACGTTTCAATGGCGGTATTTCCAGCCGAACAGGGGCTTGATTTTCAGTGATTTACCTTATATCTTTCCATCTGTTCAGAAAAAAACTTTCTCATTGATCAGCATTAACGAAATTTATATGTCACACTCGATGAGTATGAGTGTGAGTGAGCTTTTTGAATACAGGCGTAAGTCTCTTCTAGTTCACGTCCAATCATCATGAATTTCTCAATAACTCACAGTTCTTTGCTTTAGTTCTCTATTTGTGCAAAACCATCTCATAATGATGTTCAATTACTGTAGAGAGTTAAAATTTCAGATCAATTGAGAGATTGGAAGTGTACGATGAAAAAATAGGCTTAGCTTTTCTAACTTAGGTGTAATTATAAGGTGTCAGAGCAGATCATGCGTAATTGAATTCAAACTTCACGAAGGAATTACTGCTTGAAACTTTGCACAACTATTTGTATCACAAAAATTCTACACAGTTAAAATTTCAGCTCAATTGAGCGATTGGAAGTAGGCGATGAAAGAATAGGCTCAGCTTTTCTAACTTAGGGGTGTAATTAATATAGGGTGTCAGAGCAGATCATGCGTGCTTGAATTCTAACTTCACGAAGGAATTACTGCTTGAAACTTTGCACAATTATTCGTATCACAAAAAATTCTGCACAGTTAAAATTTCAGCTCAATTGAGAGAATGGAAGTGCGCGATGAAAGAATAGGCTCAGCTTTTCTAACTTAGGGGTGTAATTAATATAGGGTGTCAGAGCAGATCATGCGTGATTGAATTCAAACTTCACGAAGGAATTACTGCTTGAAACTTTGCACAATTATTCGTATCACAAAAGATGATACACAGTTAAAATTTCAGATCAATTGAGAGATTGGAAGTGTACGATGAAAAAATAGGCTTAGCTTTTCTAACTTAAGTGTAATTATAGGGTGTCAGAGCAGATCATGCGTGATTGAATTCAAACTTCACGAAGGAATTACTGCTTGAAACTTTGCACAACTATTTGTATCACAAAAAATTCTGCACAGTTAAAATTTCAGCTCAATTGAGAGAATGGAAGTGCGCGATGAAAGAATAGGCTCAGCTTTTCTAACTTAGGGGTGTAATTAATATAGGGTGTCAGAGCAGATCATGCGTGCTTGAATTATAACTTCACGAAGGAATTACTGTTTGAAACTTTGCACAATTATTCGTATCACAGAAGATGATACACAGTTAAAATTTCAGATCAATTGAGAGATTGGAAGTGTACGATGAAAAAATAGGCTTAGCTTTTCTAACTTAAGTGTAATTATAGGGTGTCAGAGCAGATCATGCGTGATTGAATTCAAACTTCACGAAGGAATTACTGCTTGAAACTTTGCACAACTATTTGTATCACAAAAAATTCTGACAGTTAAAATTTCAGCTCAATTGAGAGAATGGAAGTGCGCGATGAAAGAATAGGCTCAGCTTTTCTAACTTAGGGGTGTAATTAATATAGGGTGTCAGAGCAGATCATGCGTGCTTGAATTATAACTTCACGAAGGAATTACTGCTTGAAACTTTGCACAACTATTTGTATCACAAAAAATTATACACAGTTAAAATTTCAGATCAATTGAGAGAATGGAAGTGCGCGATGAAAAAAATAGGCTTAGCTTTTCTAACTTAGGTGCAATTATAGGGTGTCAGAGCAGATCATGCGTGATTGAACTCAAACTTCACGAAGTAATTATTGTTTGAAACTTTGCACATCTATTCTTATCACCAAAAATGATACACAGTTGAATCAACATAAATATTACTTCAAAATTATAATAACTTGTAGGTACCCACGTAAGTATTAAATACTGCAAAGCTTTCGGTCCGTTAACCCGGACCTTCATCAGTGCAATTACTTGAATACACGTTTGCGCGTCACTTAAATATCAGTTAGTCGTGATTAGTTTGCTCGCGCTATTAATTAAACGGTTTCATTTAATTAAGTTCTAATTAATGCGCGCGCCCTAGACAAGTATTTGACGGTTAACGGACCGAAAGCTTTGCAGTATTTAATACTTACGTGGTGTACCTACAAGTTATTATAATTACTAAAGTCGCCATGCAATCATACAAGAAAATTATTACTTCAAATTTCTTAATTAATTTAACTTGTAGGTACCCCACGTAAGTATTTAACACTGCATTAAACTTGCTGTATTTTAAAAATACTTAGGTGGTGCACTTACACAAGCTAATTTAATTATTGATGTCACCAAGCAAACATACAAGAATATTATTCAAATTTCTTATTTAAAAAAACAACAGAGCTATATTCACCAACAAGAGACTATCACTTCAAACACAGTGAATTTTGAGCAATGAGGATGCAGGAAAAATCAATAGTCACCTGGAAATTTATACTAAAGCGTAATATGCGAGGGACAAATTATTTCAATTGTTTTAATAATTTAATTTAATATTTGTTGTTATATAATTTTTAATTTTTCTTTTAATAAATTAAAACATGCATGTTTCCACACATTAGACGGAGACTATGCTTGTGCACTAAAAATAAATCAGATTGTATAGACAAGATATATAATTAAAAAACCTATTATGTACATCAAACATCATGCAAAATGATACAGAGAGCTTTGCATTTATTTAGAAATCCATTTCAGATTCATCTTCAACCTCGTCATCTGAACTGTCTAAAATTGACAATATCTCATCGTCCTGTTCTTCACTCTGTTCCCTTTGGTCATCTAGTTGATCCAAGTTCTCGAAAACGTGTTTGGTAGAGGGCATGGTGCTTTCATGACTCCATTCGATTTTTGGAATGGACGATGATACATTATCTGGTAGGTGATTGCCAAACGTTGCACCAAGAACAATTAGTTTGTTTTCCTCTTCCAGAATCTTTCTTTGAAGTATGCACCGAATTCCTCGAATGAGTACGGTTGATGACGAGTCATTGTTGTCCTTCAGCCATTCTAAAAAACTTGACTTTTGGGTTTGGTGATACGTAACAAGCCTACACATTTCAGTTTTCAAATAACTTGTTTCCTCCTTGCATCTTTCGATGAAATTATGCAAATCTATTGCGCTTTTCTTCACAGAATATGGAACTTGATCCTCACTTCAAAGTGCTTTCTCTGAAATCCTTATATAGGTCGGATTCTGGATCTTTTACCTTGTCAAACTCTAGCTCTTCTGGCAACCCAGTTACATTGTCTTTCCAAGCAGCAAGGCTAGCGTTGTACTTTTCAACAACTACTTTAGCAGAATTCGTCCTTTGTGTTATCTGCTTAGAAACTTTCTCTGCAATTGCTTGGCCGTCTATTAATCGATAAAAAAACACAAACGAATGAGTCATGTCAAACTTAGAGTGGGAATTCCCATTTTAAATTAAAGCTCATCATTACAAATGAAAGTAATGTCGATTCATAGGATACGGCACACCGTGAATAAACATGTTGAAAACTTAAAACAGTTTTACCATTGCAGTATTAGCATACGAACTTCAACTTCCATTATAACATATGACTACTAAAGGGGTCGTACGCGTCTACGCGACGCAAGCCTTTTTAATGTTTACATTATTTTGTTTTGCCTTCATTTTGAATAAAAGGCAGTTTATATTGAATCACTAGTCCGCTTAATTGATAATTATATGGTGCCAACCTAAACTAAACAACCAAGCATAATTCTTGGATCATCAAACGATCACAATTTGAGTTATAGCAAAAAAAAATACCTGCATATTTTCGCTTCAAATTTAATAAGAACATACGTTCGACTGCAAGTGAGTATAATTTTTCTAATGCTTGGTTTCGCCTATCCCGAAGAACAGACAATGCTGCCACGTTGAATTTCTCCTCGCCCATTCTCCATCTTGGGTGAACCTTGTAGCTTTTTTCAATTCCCATGACAATTTTTAAAATCCTGAAGTTACATAAAGGTATATATGACTTTTAACACCAAAAACAATTCTATTCGGTCGCTAGTTCCAATACTTACGCTTTCTTCCTCTTTACAAGCTCGTTTATGGTTTCATGATTTTCAGCTTCTGTTGAAGCAATGCCTTGTCTGTAGCATACCATTATAAGTATTAGAAAATATTTTGTTAATTAAAAATAAATGAACAATCAGCCAGGAAATGCACAAAATATATCATTATCAGTCTAACCTCAGTTCCTGCAAGAAAACTAAGTTCTGTACGTATTTAGCCTCCCACGACATGGGCGATGGTTTTCTCTCTACAACATCAACAGTTTATGATAATATTACACGTCTTGTTACAAATGAACACGGTATTTCCTTACGTTATAATTGGTACATACTGCCTCTCATTAACAACATATTCTCTTCTGCTTTCATCCAAGAGTTAATTACATCAGTACCATAGGAAACTGAAATTGAAAGACTTTTCTATTATAACGTAATTCGACCTATGACAGCACTATGATACTAACACTTACATTGAAATTTTCCGCATATACAAAAGCCTCATCCAATAACTGTTTAATACTATCAAATGTTAGATAAGATGTTCTACCTTTTAAATCTGAAAAGATCTCCTCCAACTGTACTACTGAGTTTTCCATTAGTTTCTTTGTTTTTTGCATTTTAGACAACAATGCCGGACCTGTGGGGAAAAATCAAGCATTGAATTACAAATATATAGTCGCAAAAAAATTACCAATACTGTAATGATATTGGTGGCATAAATCCACCAAGGCAGAAATATTCAACTAGCCAAACTGTAGAAGACGATGTCTTGCATGGTGAAGAAGCGCATCTGTTAATACGTCAACCCTTCGACCAGCTGTCATTTCCTTTGTCATTGATGAAAATCCTCTGAGGTAAGACCAAAGTCTTTCAATTCCTTCACCGTCAGTAAGGCCAAATCCCTCCTTTCTTCTAGGACCAAAAGCAACCTACATTTCGGGACAATTCTGAGATAAATAACAACATGCGACATACTGCATTACTGCACCTAAGAATGACAATTAAATTTTTGATAACAAAACCGACAACTTCTAAACCATATATTGACCTGGCAAGAAGATTTATGTCCATATGCATGGAAAACAGGAATTGCCAAGTCAATGCGTCCAAGAATGGTATGCTCTTCGTTTTTCTATCAAAAATAAAATATATATGCAAATGGATATTGAAATTCATATATAATAAATATTCAATACATGTAAAATTGCACATGAGATTACATCTCCAAATGACAGAACTTTACTTCTTCTTAGAATTTAAACTGTAATCAGGCAGCTATGCCTATACCTTACCTTTAGGTGGGCAGACAAAGTACATGCAATGTCATACATTATTTTAACATCAGTATCCTCATCATAATGACACAGAAGCTTTTTAACCTCATACACTGAATATGCTATCCTAAAATATACAGTATGTTGCACTAAATTACTATCAACATGTACACTTGCACTTTAATTTGATGACTGTTTGCTCACCTTTCTCCATGTTTGATACTCATAAATCCCCTTGGGTATTCATGTCTGCATACTCTACCAAACACTCCCTTCTCGTCAAAAAGCTTATTTCTTCCTTTGGATCGTAACATGTTACTAACCTCACCAGATTTAAATTCATTGCAATCCTAGGAAAAACAGTGGATTCTTCTATAAAATGATAATATTCAACAAAACTACTTTTTACAGTACAATCACCAGTAACCACTTACAGTAGGGGCTTGCTTTGCCTTCTTTGAGTTGTCATCAACAAAGCTATCGACATCATCCTGATTGGCAAAAAATGTACCATTGTGTCTGGCAGGTAAAAGATTCGCACCAGCAGACTTTTTTCTCACAAGCCCAAAACATCCATCCATGCACTCAATGGCAACATTCTTGTCAGTATCAGTTTCACTCTACAAAATTATCACAATATGTTAAATACAAAAAGGAGAATGTGACATAAAAGAAAAAATACCTGTGGAGTTCTATACCTGCAAAGGACATAACGGGCAAACATTGTCAGGTTTTTGTTGCAAGACAAATTGTTTCATTGTTTTGAACAAATGTTGGTGATATCTACATAAATAAAATATTATTGTTGGTATTGTAAATATATATATATATATATATAATATATATATATATATATATATTATATATAATATATATATATATATATAGAATTGAAGTTTAAAATTTATCATAAAAAGTTGCAAAAACAATAAAATAAAATATTTGACAAGAACAGTACTGTGTCATGCAGTTAACCAAAATACGCCCCTACCTAAATTCATCAAAAGAATCATCATTCAATATTTTATAGAGATTCTTAACCTTAGAAAACCAAAAAAATATATAATGTATGAATAAATTTATTTATCTATGGTATATAATTAAAGTGTACCATATATGACATAACATTGATTATTTTATAACACAAAAGAAATCTTTAATATGTTTCACATGTATATATAACTTATTTTCTAGTTTCTCACTTCATTTCATGGTTTGCTAACGAGACATTCCAATTTGTGTGATATGTAAATAAGTGTATATTTGCACGTCCACTAATTATGAAATTTTAAACTTCGCTCGGAACATGAGTATCTGCACTCTGTAGACTTTATAGTTACTGTATACTAGTTAGCTGGCAACCAAACTAACATCATAATTAGTAGGCAAATATAATTTAATGTCTTATATATCAAACAAATTGAAATATCTCTTGTCTCAGCAAGTGTAACCAACTTAAAATGAAATGCAACCTGAGGTCTAACAGCTGATCCTGGCCATAATTGGAACTTTACAAGTGTAACTGCAGCATCTTCACAGTTACAAAAGTTGATCCATTTCAAGTGTTGATGCCCTAATAAAAATGCACCAAAGGAGAAACTTACAGAACTTTTCTCACAATTATTTTAGGACTGAAAACAAACTTGAATACAGTTATCAAATCCACAGTACCAATAAACCCACCTTTTTCATCAATACAAATAATGTTTTGTGCTTGTGCAGTTGGACAATTTCTTTGGTGATCAAGAGTCAAAACACCATGATTAACAAATAAAGGAACAAAACAACCATCCTGAGAAAATAAGCAACATTAATTTTTAAACAGTTGGGTCTGGGGTAGGGTCAGTTCTGAATATGTAATATACATATAAAAGATATTGAAATATGTTATATTTTACGCCAAAAACATCACACGCACCTTGAAAATTTCAAGTAGGTGAAAGACGTTGCGTTGTTCGTGGATAGTTTTCGCGCAGTTGATGCAAAACAACTGTCTAGGACCACAATCCACGCAGCGACAAACAGCGAAGTTGTTATGGCACTCGATGCACATTATACTTTCGTCACAAAAAGCTTCTTCCTCAATGCGTGCTTGCAAAAGAGACCCCCTCACATCTTCCCAACTGTGATACTCTTTCACCCGGCGCAAGTGATATCGTGAAAGACTAGAAAAAGCTTGGTCATCACTTTCATGGCTGCTATTTATATCGTCGATATTTGAACCATCAACATGTTCTTCTTCCATTCCCGTTGTGAAAGACTTCTGCTTACTCGAACTTGACTCCTGAGAAATCTTGCAATAGTTCTTTGAATTTAAACGCACATGTCTTGTAGTTTTTTTTCCCTTTGTTGACTGCGTATTAACGCGAATTTTGCATGCCTTAAAACGCTTGCAAGAATCCGCCATTTTGGCGAACTTCTATTTAGAATTTATAATACGCAATAATAACAAATAGCTCGTTCCCAGTACAGCAAACAGCGAACGTGTTAGATGGCTCAGATGATCATCCCATGTCACATATATCCGATGTTCTAAAACTTAGAATTCTCATTATATGTGATTTAGAACACGCGGAACGGGTGTCATAGTAGGCCTAAGTGAAAACAGTCGTCTCTGTATCAAACAATTATTCAAATTCAGTTTTAAATTACAAATATACTGTACGCATTTATCCGCATATACTGTACTCCAATCGTCTGTTGGTCGGTGTTCGACAATTTATCTGACTAAATATGATTTCGGACAGATATTGAATGAGCGTCCCACGTGCAAGAAGCCATTCAATGCCGTTTAGTGAGCGAGCCATGCAGAGCTAGCAAGAGGGAAGATATTTCTCATGCGTATATGCACGGAAGAAAAATTGAACTTTTTAAAGTTATTCAGTAGTTTTCTCTTTGATATAGCGATAAAGAAATGCACAATTGTGAACCAGTGGCCTACTGGTCGGTATTCGACAATTTATTTAAATAAATATGATTTCGGACACATAATGAATGAGCGACTCGCATGCATGAAGCCATTCAATGATGTTTTCGCGAGCGAGCCATGCACCCCTAGCAAGAGGGGGAGATATTTCTCATGCAAACGACAGATGA
>NW_021163711.1:0-26574 GCF_004324835.1 Dendronephthya gigantea | reverse complement strand
ACATTAAATGCTACTAAATTTCCAAAAAGCCTAATTCAAGGCATCTTTGGCAAACTGGTACTTGATACTGGTGGTGGGTGTGCTCGGCCCTTTGAAATCTCTGCCAGTGGTGGGTGTACTTGGCCCCTGGATTTCAGTTTTCACATATCTTTCATTATACACATTCCTCTACAAGGCTGAAGTGTTAATTTTCTTCACTAAATGAATTTAGTAATTTTTGTTTTCAAAAGCCATGCCAAGGCACACAAAGCAAATTCTATCTGCAAACAAATCATGGACTGAAACCTAATCACTTTCTTCAACTGTTTGCTAATATATTTTCCTCTGCACCAGGAAAACATCTTAAATCGACTGCATTTTCATTTTGCCATGAATGAGAAAGATGAAGTGTGTAGTGCTGCCCACTGCGTTTCACACAGAAAATTTGCGATGGAAATCATGGAACAGGTAGTGTAATGTGGTGTATATACGCTATACACCAACAATATTGTATATATATGTAATACCATATCTGCCTCAAAATATGATGGATTTTGGCGCTTCAACTATTGTAATTATCTGCACAAGGAAAATTTGTGTGTCTCATAATACTCTTGTTTGAGTTACAATTTACAAACAACACTGACAGATTATATGGTGCATGTAACCTTGTTTTCGTGTTTGCCAATTGTTTTTAAACGTTTTTATGCAAATTTGTATTAATTACTGCCTAAATGTTATCCGCATGCACATTGACACTTTCGCCAACGCATGTTGTCATCGCTTGGTACATCGGATTTGATCGTTGTGAAAATTGCAACTGGTTAGTTAACAGGAGATTTATGTGTCGTTTTGTTTTCTTAATTCTTATCATCTTTTTCTTACCATTTTTATTACTATTTGCTTTTAAGTATGTAGCGTGGACGGTTATTTTACGTTTTAACATTACGATTTTGGATTATTTGTCGACCTTGTTATTCGAGAGGTCCGCCCTCAGAGGCGTTCTGTTTCGATTCGTGTCAGCTAGTAAACCAGAGTAACATTGCTAGCGAAGATCCCACACAGGCCGGTCTTGAAACATGCAGTAGTATATATATATATATATAATATATATATATATATATATAATATATATATTATAAATAATATTATATATATAATATATATATATATAATTCCTGTTCAGAGTATCTGTTCCTGTGGTGCAACGTCAGAACCATTGCCATTCTCCCAGCTTGTTCATTACGTGTCGGTCTCCGCTTTATGGTGAGTTAAGCACGTTTCTTAAAAAATTCTTTTCAAGCTTGCTGC
This sequence comes from Dendronephthya gigantea, assembly GCF_004324835.1. Taxonomy (NCBI): domain Eukaryota; kingdom Metazoa; phylum Cnidaria; class Anthozoa; order Malacalcyonacea; family Nephtheidae; genus Dendronephthya; species Dendronephthya gigantea. The sequence continues at coordinate 25,284 of NW_021163711.1, read as the reverse complement.
AGACTATAAGTAAACAGTCCAAGTGTCCAATACACACCTGCACATTGGCCGCTGCTACTGAAGCAAAATAGTGCAATTCCATGGATCCTATGCGCTATAGATGAAACTTTTTATTTATAAGCGATAAATTTTCGCAAAAAGCATACTAAAATTAGTGTAATCGATTGCCAAGTTTGGCCGCCGGCGAAATGTTATAAAGTTTATACACGAAATATACTGTAGCCATGTATGCGAAGTTGGCAAATTTTGTATATATACTTTTGAATATTACACCGGGAAATGTGCAACTAAAAGTAGGGAGAGATTTGTTGATATTTGCCCAAATATTAATGATAAACGAAACATTACTTCAAAATTGTATCAAAACATTGCCATTGAAAAGCTCTTCATCCGGTGGATAGCGCTATCCGGCTTTCGTATAACCGGCCTCTGGGTCTAAATCTCTTTTAATAATATTTTGTTTAGTCACGAGGCGGAAGTCTTAAGCAGCAAACTTAAAGGATTGAATGAGGATATGTTTGGTTACCTGTTGAAGAAGGCTGTTAATCAAGGAGATGTGAGAACGTGCCCCGTAAGTACATAGCAATGTCCTTTGTTTTTCTTGAAAGAAATATTCGAACCAAGACAAGGTACACTGAATTTCATGCAATTAGTTGAAATAGATGTAAGTATAAAGCTCTGTTCACACAACTCATTTTTGTCGGGCCCAATTCACATCCATCAAAATATCATGCGTGGATGAAGGTCTAGCTAAATATATTAGTTTATTAGTTAACTGGACTATACCAATGCCAAGACTATTTTGGGCCTTGTAATTTCCCGCTTTTACTGATAAAAAGTGTACAAAACAATGCAATTCGCCCGCAAACAAAACACTTTTTGACCTCGATCCGTCAGTCCAGATAAACTAATATGTAAAATATATATACAGGTCAGTTCCCGTAGCGTGAACGTGAAAATTAATAAGAAGAGAACACGTTTTCTCATTAGACTGTTTCTTCCTTTTCAGGGTAATTGTGGAAAAAAATCAAAGTGCAACAGTCGCTTTTGAATTGCCCAGATGTCGGTATGTTATTTCATGTTGATGTTCGTTTCCCACAGTGTAATTTGAATTAGACCTTGCCCTTGATGAAACTTAGTGAATATCATTCTTCTCTCCATATCATATTGAAAAGAAAAAAAATCCGCTACAAACACAAATAACTTATTTTTGCAGTGTGCATTGGCCTGATCTGGGATTCTGAAACGCCCGACGTTGAACAGATAACACAGCTGTTGGATTGCATTGATCCTGTCATTCGTTTGCCTGAGGTAAATGTCCAGGAGCCGTATGTATCAAGCCCGTTTAGCATACAAACATAATGTTTTTGACCTCAATACAAGGATACTGTTTACAACTACATATTCAACTACATATTCAGTGCATAATATTCACGTTGACTTATTCAAGAGAGATGCAAGAGTGTTATTTAACGTTGACTTGATACAACCGGACCCAGCTTGCTAAAACTTTGTTAGCAGTAACTTTTAGCACGAAATTAGTCGTCTTCTCGTATTGTTTGCTTACGCCATCATGCAAAACTTGTAGTCTCGAGTCACGCTCTTTACAAAGTTCAATAATTAATAATTATTCGCCAAAGATGAGATGAATATCGCTGAAGAACGAACCAGACGAGGCCTAGATTATTTTCAGTGATATCCAGTATTCACCGAGGCAAATCAATTTTCTAGTGTAATTATTTAAGGTCAAATGCGATTATCTAAGATAACCAATCTCTTTTCACAAAAGTAAACAAACGTCTATAGACAATTCTACGGAAATTTAACCATCAAATTCAACCATCGATGTTTCATGCCTGATAGTGGTAACGTGAAATTAAAAAAAATCTTTAAATCTACACGATTCTTCATCTGTCACTTCGCTGCACCATACAACTGCTTGCCCTTTTGAATAGCAGCCCAAAAGTGATTTGTGAGGTCGAATCCCACTGTAACTCTATCTTAAATCTGATCTGTACTACATCGATGTAGTATCCTCATGCATCTAACCTATAATTTTTTCCTTGCATTTTCTCTAGGTATTTCCCCGTGTAGTTGACGATAGAGCCAGGAAGGTTGAGCTATTGTTGGCTGGCGTGGTCACGTACTACGGCAAACATTACTCGACGTTCTTTAAAAGTGACAAACTCAGGACTTGGATCTATTTTGATGACGCCAGGGTTCGCAAGGTGAGGAAAACGTGATGTGTGCATGGGCCCTGTCCATGGGAAACTAGTTGCTGCCATCCCTGTCTGACTCGTTCTCATCTCAACTAAGATGTTTTGATCTCTTTGGGTACTTCCAGAGTTTTCTCAAAAAGGTTATTTAGCTTAAGGTGGCTCTCGGCATTTCTTGAAAATTGACGAATGCACATTTCAACATGAATATCCAAAATAATTTGTGAAGTACTTTTACCAACTGCAACTATAGCAACAATGACGATTTTTACTTCAAAAATATAGGCGCCAAATACACTTTACTATATACATACTTTACTATATGCATACAAAAATCTTTTTAAAATTTCTCCAATGCCAATGTGCGTTCTTTTGAATTTTTCAACACGTTGTTTTAACCCTTCGGAAACGAGCTTTAATCGCTTGCAGACCTTTTGTTATGATTTTTAATACGCTAAGCCTTTAATCGTTCTATGGTTTTAAGATAAAAATTATTCTTGAACTTAGTGTGGTTCAGAATGGGAGACGATTCGCAAGAAATGCTGTCAAAATCACTACCAGCCATTGCTCTTGCTCTATGTTAACCCCCACGGTGTGCCCGTCAACACGAAACATGCTCTTTCCGAAGTAAAACTTGTCGATACGAAGACGTTACTCGCCAGCCAAGAGAACAGCAGATCGCGGAGTTTCACGAACGAAAAAACGAACGACCTTAGCGGGGGCTCGTTGTCCGTTGTGGACGAAACCAAGTCAAATGGCGACGCTGTCGACGGCTTGTTGTCAAGTTCCAGCAGTCATTCGCTCGGCTCCGACCGAGGCTCGGGAAATTACGTTGAGCTTTCGCCTCCTGATCGGAAAAAGAGCAGGAGGACTATGAAGAAACTACGGGGCATTGGGTCGGATATTAAGAGGGCCTTATCTCGTAGTAGGAATAATTCTCCGACCCGGGAACAAAATAACTCCGAACCTGGGACTCCTGTATCTAGCGAGAACAATTCACCGATTACCCCAGATATACCTACGCCTAATGTGAAGGGGAGGTTTTCTCGTAGTAGGAGCAATTCTCCTACTCCGGAACAAAGTGCGAGCGATTTAAAGAGGTCGTTCTCTCGTAGTAGAAACAATTCTCCTACCCCGGAACAAAGTTCGTCTGATGTGAAGACCGCGTTTTCTTATAGCAAGGACAATTCTTCGTTTCCAGAAAGGAATAACAATAATACGAAGTCTTTGCATACGGGGAAAGTTGAAAGAATTAACGAGGAGAGGAAACAAAATTCGTGTGATGATCTCATCAAGCTGGAGTGAGTATTTGTGATGTTCTTTGTTTACATATTTACTTGAGGGGATTTGGGGAATGGCATTAATCAGGTGACGACGATAAATGAACTCTGTGCCACGACTAGAATTATAGCAGGAGATCAGTGTGCTTGTATTTATCTGATGCCAAATATCTTTTTTGAGCATTGCTATTGAAATTATTATTCTGAATTTTGGGACTTTGGAAAAAGAGATGAATATTCACGACGATAACCAGAAATCCGCGTTCAGTTTCTTTAAAATCTATGTGGGTCCTCAACAGACATGAAATGATATTTTTTCTTTAGTAATATACGTTTTTGCGTGCATTCCAGACAATTTGATATTTTCACCAAGAACACTCAGTAAAATATTCTTAAAATATTCACACACACTTGAAATATGGCATTTTAACTGTAGTGTATCGTATACCATTCAGTGTTTTACTCTGTTCGACAAATCTGCTACTTTCATACATAATCTAATTCATCAAGTTATATTAATTTTGTAAAATGTTATCTTCAGGGATGACCCCAAGGCTAAGATCATGCGTGCTTACAACACAACTTCAATTCGTGGTCGTGAGGTCGACGAGGTTGATAGCGGCGTGGGATCTAGTAGCAGCCAGGCCAGCTCACCAGCCACAAGCTCTGTGAGTTCTGTTGATACAACCACAGATGATCTCATAGATTTTTCAACAAGAACTTTTCCACGACCTTCAAAAGGTACATATATATCATGTAGAGATATTCGTAATAGGGAAGTGCCGGCATTAGAGAGAGATGTTCGTAATAAGGTAGTGTCCGCATTAGAGAGAGATGTTCGTAATAGGCAAGTGTCCGCATTAGAGAGAGATGTTCGTAATAGGGAAGTGTCCGCATTAGAGAGAGATGTTCGTAATAGGGAAGTGTCAGCATTAGATAGAGATGTTCGTAATAGGGAAGTGTCCGCATTAGAGAGAGATGTTCGTAATAGGGAAGTGTCCGCATTAGAGAGAGATGTTCGTAATAGGGAAGTGTCCGCATTAGAGAGAGATGTTCGTAATAGGCAAGTGTCCGCATTAGAGAGAGATGTTCGTAATAGGGAAGTGTCCGCATTAGAGAGAGATGTTCGTAATAGGAAGTGTCAGCATTAGATAGAGATGTTCGTAATAGGGAAGTGTCCGCATTAGAGAGAGATGTTCGTAATAGGGAAGTGTCCGCATTAGAGAGAGATGTTCGTAATAGGGAAGTGTCCGCATTAGAGAGAGATGTTCGTAATAGGGAAGTGTCCGCATTAGAGAGAGATGTTCGTAATAGGGAAGTGTCAGCATTAGAGAGAGATGTTCGTAATAGGGAAGTGTCAGCATTAGATAGAGATGTTAGTAATAGGGAAGTGTCAGCATTAGAGAGAGATGTTCGTAATCGGGAAGTGTCAGCATTAGAGAGAGATGTTCGTAATAGGGAAGTGTCAGCATTAGATAGAGATGTTAGTAATAGGGAAGTGTCAGCATTAGAGAGAGAGATGTTAGTAATAGGGAAGTGTCAGCATTAGATAGAGATGTTAGTAATAGGGAAGTGTCAGCATTAGAGAGAGATGTTCGTAATCGGGAAGTGTCAGCATTAGATAGAGATGTTAGTAATAGGGAAAAGTCCGCATTAGAGAGAGATGTTCGTAATAGGGAAGTGTCAGCATTAGAGAGAGATGTTCGTAATAGGGAAGTGTCAGCATTAGAGAGAGATGTTCGTAATAGGGAAGTGTCCGCATTAGAAAGAGATGTTAGTAATAGGGAGGTGTCAGCATAAGAGAGAGTTTTCGCAATAGAGAAGTGTCAGTATTAGAGAGAGATGTTAGTAATAGGGAGGTGTCAGGATAAGAGAGAGGTGTTCGTAATAGGCAAGTGTCAGCATTTGAAAGAGATGTTAGTAATAGGGAGGTGTCAGCATAAGAGAGAGTTCGCAATTGGGAAGTGTCAGCATTAGAGAGAGATGTTCATATTAAGGAAGTGTCAGAATTAGAGAGAGATGTTCATATTAAGGAAGTGTCAGAATTAGAGAGATGTCCGAATGAAGGAATTGTTAGCATTAGAGGATGTCCATAGTAGGTAAGTGTCAGCATTTAAAAGATGTCCGTGATACAGACTTTTCTATTACGGACACCTCTTGAATGCTGACCCTTCTCTAATACGTCATCAATAGGAAATTGTCAGTATTAAAAAGATGTCCGTATTAGTAAAATGTCGGCAGTCATAAGACATTTTTCACCCCACAAGAATTTTTATCAGCTAAAGATAGGGAAAGGCTGTTTCGTTTTATTTTCGAACAAAACCGCTAATCCTTGACTAATTCTCGATTTTTTTAGCAAATGACGTTCAACAAAAATTAGGCGTCATAGTCGAAGAAGCCGAAAACTTATTGCGAAGGTCATACGCGTTAGAAAAGGACGATTTGGCATTGTCGCTTTCTTTAGCAACAAACGCATCAAGTAAGTTTTATCTGGGATTTGTAATTTAAAAAACTCTTTATATTCCTGCAGGTGTCAAAACCCAGGGTAGAACAGAAAAATTCTTTGTAGGTATTTGCACACATTTTCCTAGCATATATATCTTTTTAGTTCTTTTTAGCTAGTTTTGGGGTCTGAAATTTTCGACTATTGTGAGAAAAGCGACATCATTACCATTTATTTTCGACTTTTTCTTGTGTCTTTAAGCCCCACTCTCACTCATGATATAGGTTACTAAGAAATTGTGGTCCCAGTCATAAAGGTTTTAAGCGATAGCTAGAAGCTTATTTCGTGGGCGAAAGCCCAACGTAATTTCCCGAGAAGCTTATTCAAGTATTCGCCTAATTCCCGACTGATTTCTTTTGTACGCTATTGTTCCTACAGTATATGAACATGAATATATGAATATACACCCCCCCCCCCCAATTCAGCGGTCCAGTTACGGCCCCGTCCAAATTAATGTTGCTAAATTAATCATTGCTTTGTTTCAGCTCGATTTCGCATCGCCATTGAGAATTGCCCAGTAACCAAAAGCCCTGAGTACATGGCAAACTTAAGGAGAAGATACACGACATGTGTTGATAGATCTCGCGAGCTACACCGTCTTATCAACGAGAAAAATGATTATGAGAGGAGAATGTTCTCACAGCGCGAAAAACAAAAGTTAATCGACAATCAGAGAGGAAGAGATCAACAGGTTCTGAGGGAAATGAAGCAAACTCCTGCAACTCACGTAAGATGTTAAATAATTATGTGTAACTATTTTCAACAATGGCTTTTCGTTCCTCTAAAACAGTGAAATAATAACATAAGGTAGGGTTACCGTTATTCATTAGAGTTCACGGACCCAAAATGATTGGTTGTTCTCATTCATCAACCTCGTTCCCAGGGCCTTCTGTGTTATGATACGGCGCGTTATAAACACAGACGATCCTGGGAATGAGGGAAGTTTTGATCGAGAAATAGGCAGACCAATGTCTTTTTGGAAATCAGGCTGTCGAATGTTTGTATTGGAAAGACCAAAGTCCGATATTTCTCGATAAAGACCAAGCAAGCGAGGTTAATAAGAATTTTTTATAAATGCGTGCATTTGCGCTTGAAACAACATCATATGATATAAATTCGTACCAGCGTGGTATACACATTTGGTAAAAACAAGAGAATATATTGCATGATTTTTACCAACACTATTTGCAGGCATTGTATCAATTACCACATAAATTAAATTTGCCCTTCAGCATTTGTTTTTGCTATTTTCTTTGGAATTTCTTTGTGTTTCATTGCGGAAAAGCAAGGGATCGTGGAAAATTCTGCTGGTCCATTTCCCTGGAAACTACGCTTGCTATATCAAAAAATACCTGTATTCCTTGACGCATTACTTCTGCTCATTATGTAAATACATTTGTGGATAAGCGATTCCCTGCTTCTCATCATGTGGTTGCTTAAGGGCTGTTTTCCACCGTCGCGTTTTTTCTACGAACGCACACGCAAGTAATTCAAATTATACTTTTGAAATCAAAGATGAATAGATGCGTAGGATTGGATTCCTTGGATGATTTGGCGTGTTTTTTCTACCATAAAATTAATTATACAACAACTCAGAAGGTGTTAAGCTTTTTCGTGCGTGTGCGCAAGTGCAAGAAACGCGATGGTGGAAAGCAGCCCTAAGAAAATTGAAACGCGTAACAGAATAACATTCAGTGACATTTGCACTGTGTCTAATTCCAAAATTGTTTGTTATATGACAGGGAACCCTACCAAGGTCTTCTGTAAAAGATCGTGTTCAGTTGAACGAAGTTGGTCCGATCTCAAGCCGATCATTAAACGATCTTTTCCTAAATAATCATCGTCCAGACTCCGGCTCCCCGCCAACTGCACGAAGAACAAACTCTCGTATTATCCACTCGGGTGGTGTCGGCAGTACACGCGATGAAGTAAACTGTACGCAGAAAATTAAACCAGATGTGCTATGCTACAGTCCCGCCCATTATGGTAAAATAAACGGTCTAAATAATGATTTGGAACTAATGAGTGTAAAGGAAGAACCTCGTATTCGGAGCGCAACAGTAACGCACGTGTCAACATCGTTTAACCCCGTACGCAGTCCTCCAGTTGACCAATTGTTGCAAACCAGCACGGTGTTACCTAACTCCAGAAGTCTACGAAATACTGACATTCGTCGTTGTTCTATTTACGATAATATGCCTCCTAATCCGGGGAAGGATCCCCGAATGAACACAAATACCCTACAAAGTACAAATTTACCCCCCACGTACGCTAACGCGCGGTCGCGAAGTGAACAAGGGCAGAATCGTAAGTCGTTTAATACGCCAATATATGTCGAACCGCCGCCTTACAATTCTAAAATTGCTTCTAAAAACCCACCAGGTAGCTTACTTCAGCGTTTCAACGTTCCAGTCACATTAGGCCACTCGAGAGGTCTCGGGGTTCCCGAAGATGTACGACGGATTAACGAGGACGTACGAAACTCGCGAAGATTGTGCAATCGTTGTGGTAAAATTTTCGTGGAGAAAAACACGATGTTCTGCCCGTCGTGTCAGGATCTACAGCACATGTTACGTAATCTTGACAATACTGCTATGCAGTACTAATTGTATATTTCCGAGTGTAGTGATACTTGGTAGGGGAGGGGTGGGGTTAATTGTATATTTCTATACACGCGTATATGTTTGTGTAAGAAAAAAATGAGGTCTCTACACATGTACAGTACATATTGTAATTAAGGTCATAGCTTTTTTGTAAAAAGTTATCGTTGATATTTATACTGTAAAGAAATTTTTCTTCAAAAGATTATTTGCATACTGTTCGACGATTGTGGTACTTTAACACGGGGGCGCGATGCTTAGATCCCATAATTAGAATTTAAATCTTCGGCAGACGATTAAATTCGAATTTTAAAGGCGAGTCAAATGCTTGAACGGGGAATGGCTAAAAAGGAAGCCTTTAATTTTACCAGTGTATCATCCATGCACTCTGAGAAAATGCGTATTTTAATACAAAATATTTTTTCAGGCAGTACCAACTACCAAAGCATCTAAATTGAGAAACGAGAACCTTCGCAGACACGTGTTTTGGCAGATATTATGCAATTTTATATTACAGACCGAAATGCCGTGTAATTTTATCTATAGGTTGTAGGCTTATTAAGTGTAGAACCAAATCAACTGATCATATTCCTAATCGCGTTTGAACGTGTTGATTTTAATTCTGTCATTTCACAAATCAAAACCTTGTTGTATATATATGTGTGTCTTATGACAAGGGTGCGTAGAAATTGCATTTGGCCTTTGACTTCCTTGTTTGTGCGGTAGAGATCTAAAATTTAAATTATTCAAGTTCTTCTTCCTTAACCTATTCATGCATGTTTCTGCTATCCAAATATTTCTCAGCTGGGCTTGCCTTTAGACACAATACAGTAAGCAGTAAAATAGTCCAGTTTACCCTGTTCAAGCAGTTTCAGTTACGGCTGTTTATCGCGTTTTAACGCTATATTCTTTTACGAGATTTGTTGGCTCTGAAAAGAGCCGTTTGGTTTATTAATAAATATCTTTGTCTTCGAGATGTAGTCGTTTAACCGCCAAAACCGTAGAGGGTTCGTCCTTGACGTTTGAGCGCGTACACAACATCCATGGCGGTGACAGTCTTTCTTTTGGCATGCTCGGTGTATGTGACAGCATCACGGATCACATTCTCAAGGAAAACTTTGAGGACACCGCGAGTTTCTTCGTAGATCAAACCAGAGATACGTTTGACTCCACCACGACGAGCGAGACGACGAATGGCGGGCTTCGTGATTCCCTGGATGTTGTCTCGCAAGATTTTGCGATGACGTTTAGCGCCTCCTTTTCCAAGACCTTTGCCTCCTTTACCGCGTCCAGACATCTTTCAATATTCACTTCGCTTGTTTTCTTCCTGCTGTTTGACTTGTTTTGGATCACCTGATCACCCCGGAGAAACTTGGTCACGTTTATATAATATAGAGTTCGTGTCGGACGTCGACGAAGAGCTTTCTAATTAGCATTTCTGATCGTTGATTGGTGCACAATTATGTTCGCTGATTGGCTGGGATTTCGTCCTTATATTTTTACATGCAAATTTTGATCTCTTGCATTCTGAAGCTCGTTTTGTGCTTTACATTTCGAAGTTATACAAGGAAAGGGTGCGAATCTGTCATATTTAAGAATTTAATATTTTTATGACAGTGGGAATAGGCTTTACAGAATCGGTAAACAAACACAATGTCAAGGGCATCATTCTTATCTTCATTTCAAGCTGGATATTTCGGTCTTCGTCTTCTGACCAAATACCCCACAGGTGACTTTAAAACGCTTTATGTGAATTATGAACATCAACAAAATCACGTTCCTTGTTAGTTAAATTCACGCCATCAATTTTATGTTTTCAGCATTTCATGAAAATATGCCATATGGTAACCCACGCAGCTAATAATCGTGGTAAGTGTGCCAATGAAAGCTAGTAGTGTCCTATGGCTATACGGCTATGTACGTCATGTTCTTGAATTAAGCTATGTTGTTTACCGTGAATGATCGATTAAACTGTCAAATAAGTCTTCAACTCGGAATTTATAATAAGCTTGTAATTGGATTGGACGTACGATATTCTTCACACGTGAAAAATTTTCGTATGTCATTTTGGCGGCAATTTCAGTGTTTACATTTTTTTTCAAGAAGGCGTCGAAAGTAGGGATGAGATTCACTGAAACATAACTCAAATACAAGACATTTTCACGTCCATCACAATCTTTCTGAAAGAATATCTAACTTCATTCTTCCATTCAACAAAATTACAAATAAACTGAACGGTAATAAATATGTTTTGATGCGTAAGATTTCGTTTTTTAGCTCGCTTTTACTTTATATTCATTTAATAAACAAATTACTTCATGGTTGGCCATCGTTTGTACGCTCATAAAAATTGTACGCACTCGCTAACCATGAAGTAATCTGAATTTACAACTTATTAACCAACTGTATGTCTTGAAGAATGCTGTGTTATGACTTTATGAGGTATGACTGAGTCAATATGTAATAAAATATAACAGGTTTGTGGCGTACAAAATGCGTGGTACCTGTTAAAAAAGAAAAACAGATTTGACGAGAAAAAATTAATTAGCTAGAAAACAATTATTTATTTTGTCGCCGTGCCGGTGGCCCGGGTTGTGCGCGTGGGTTTTGAAAATAAATCTTGCATTTTAATTTGTCAAAAATTATTTAATCTTTTGGCCGCGTATCACAAATAACATGAACAGTCTCTTCTTTTCAACACTACACGAGTCACCTTTTTTCCTCGCCACACAATTTCTGGCAAATTCTTTCGTTTTACGATCTCAACGACATCCTGCATAATGAACTTAAGGGTTTCAACGTTTGCATCTCTTCGCGGATAATTCCTGTGTTTGATATTTACAGCAGTGATTGCTTCATTTGACACGACACCTTCTCCCTTGAAGTTGACCGTTGCAAAACCATGTAAGTAATGTTGGCTATACCACCACGAGATGTCCTCGTATTTTGTTATGTAAGGTAACAAGTACGGCAGAGCCTTAACGTGAAAAGCGTTAAAAGCGGCATCAAATAAACCCTGAATTCGAATAACGGCGGGCTTGTCTGGCCTTTTACAAGATGGCACAAAATTTGCGTTGCAAAATCCAGTTATACCAACTGGTGGGGTGTATTCCAGTAAAAATCTTTCAAAAAATCGCCAAGAATTGTCGCTGTTTACTTCGCGATCGTTTTCCCAGCTTGGTTTAAGCAGTATATCGTCGTCCAAATAAATATAATACAGGTATTTAGTCGTTCTTTTCATAGCAATATCGTAAAGAAGATTTCGTCCAGTACTCCAAGTTGTGTTAGGATCGTGCACGTGTTGAACATGCTCTGGTGAGGCTTCATTGCACGAAGACTTGTAGCCAAGTATCAGGACATCACAATTACAAGACGATGAATTTCCAATGGCATTTGCATTTTTTAAATGTTCTGGCATACACGTTTCTGTTTGAAGCAAGTATAAAAATTTCTTTGAAATCTTGTTTGCATTCGAGAAAACTAATGAACTGCTCTCTGATAAGTACGTTCGATTGCTGCCCCTTAGATATCTTCGATTATTAGAAAGATCAGACCGCCAAAAGGAAATAATGTTCACGAGAGCCATAACAACAAGAGTGAGGAAAATTGCGGATAAAATTGTACTTTGTCTCAAGTAACGAAAATACATTGTTATATCCTATAGCTCTCTGTATGTAACTGAAATAACTCAAAATTTGCATGTCATGCACGATCACCTGTTGCTTCCGTTGGACCTGTTTTTATATGCATTGTTTTCAAGTGTGCTTTTAAAAATTAAATTGCGTGTGAAAGTAAAGATAAACGCTGTTTCAAAGAACTGTAATTATTTGCCTTTATCCTGGTCGCTTCTGTTTTGTGGTAATTTTCGTCTCATACATGATGGGGCACAACTGACATTTAAAATCGTCGAACAAGCGAAGTATAATTACGAGTTTCTAATGCTAATTAACGTTAGAAAGATCAGAGGCCAGTTGTTGAGGCCAGAGGCTAGTTAACTTTTAGCTGTAGTTAAGGGAATAATTGGCCAATCAGAGTAGTGTATTTCTGAGTTAACCATGATTTAACTATGCAACGTGTAGTTAAATAGTGTTATGCCTGGCTCAAGATTACAAAAGCTGGGAAAATAAGTTATACTCACCAGAATATACCACCCGTTTAGCTTAAACGGTGGATAAGTCAAAATTAAATAACACTCTTACATTTCTCTGGAATGAGTTAACTTGATTATTATGCACTGAATATGTACTTGTAGATAGTATCTTTGTATTAAGGTAAAAAACATTTAGTTCTTTATTCTCAGACGAATGCAAATAAACCTGAAAATAATGCTAGTGACAACACTTCGCGAGGTCAAAGAAAGATGTAAAGGAGTATTTTACAGCATAAGGAACAGTTTCAGTCATTCTTCAAAGTAGGTCAGATGCTCGTCACGATGGAATGTCGTTTTTACGCTAAAAATATTTTCGAAAGATTACATCATGTCCTTTGTTATACCGGCGACATTTCGGGCATTAATTCTTGCATATTTATCTTGCATTATGAAACTGACCGCAAAATTGCATATTCTCTTCCACTCCTTGACCTTAAATGCACATGAACAGATTGTTTGTGATTAGTCTATTCGTTATTTAAATGTGTATTTATTTTCAAATTTTATTTTAAAATGCTAGCGGCGACAATTGTTGAAGTCAACATGTTCCTTGCTTGCGTCATGAGCAGTGCATGTCTGACACACAAATATGTTTCGGCTGGAATTTTACCAATCAATCAACAAAGAAAGAATTTGAAAATTTGCCTCGTATATTGAAGTAAATTGCATGCTTAATATCGCTGATTATCCGCTATATTCTTTTACGAGATTTGTTGGCTCTAAAAAGAGCCGTTTGGTTTGTTATGTCTTGAGATGCAGTCGTTTAACCGCCGAAGCCGTAGAGGGTTCGTCCTTGACGTTTGAGCGCGTACACAACATCCATGGCGGTGACAGTCTTTCTTTTGGCATGCTCGGTGTATGTGACAGCATCACGGATCACATTCTCAAGGAAAACTTTGAGGACACCGCGAGTTTCTTCGTAGATCAAACCAGAGATACGTTTGACTCCACCACGACGAGCGAGACGACGAATGGCGGGCTTCGTGATTCCCTGGATGTTGTCTCGCAAGATTTTACGATGACGTTTAGCGCCTCCTTTTCCAAGACCTTTGCCTCCTTTACCGCGTCCAGACATCTTTCAATATTCACTTCGCTTGTTCTTCTTTTCTGCTGTGTGATTCTGTTATGGAATAAATTTCCGAATGACCTTCCAAGAGATTTGGCTACGCTTATATAATATAGAGTGTGTGTCCGACGTCGACGAAGAGCTTTCTAATTAGCATATCTGGTCGTTGATTGGTGCAAAATTATGTTTACTGATTGGTTAGGATTTTAGTCGTTATTTTTTGCATGCAAATTTTAATCTCTTGCTTTCTGAAGCTCGTTTTCAGCACACAACATTTTGAGCATTACATTTCGAAGTTATACGACGACATTTAATAATTTAAAGATAGTATTAATGAGAATAGGCTTTATGATTCGTCAACAAACATAACTGTGACATAATTAGTGTATTTATTTCAGATTATTCGGCTGTTTCGGACCTTCGGTCATCGTCCTGTGTCATTCTTCTGTACATGAGCAAATACGAGCCCCACAAGTTTTATAAGTGAAATACAAAGACTTCCATTTCTCGTTTCCCATCTCATCCCAGCGTCCCGACTCTCCCATATACTAAGTATTTTTATATACCACGCATTCACCCTACCTATATATCTATACCTATCCCCTGAATTCCCTGAATCTCCCTAAAGATTAACTTTCATTTGAAAAGACTAACCGAATACAAACCTCTCTCAGGAAACATACCTATACCATATCTTTTTTCTTTAGCCGCGATGAGAAAAAACCATTCTGTTCCTGATCCCACGACCCACAAGACTAAATAGTGATTATTGGAAGCCTGCATCAATTTATTAAACCTAATATTACCTTCCTTTATTATTAATAAAAATTTGGAATTAAAACTTCTCACGGTTAATACGATATACGAACCATATATGGTTATATTTAACTTGCTTCATCCTTTTCTCCAAGGTTATAGTGGTCTCCAAGATCCCGTAGTCTAGCGGTGAAGACAATTATGGTCTTCGTAGTGGTAATTCGATGATTCGAATCCAAGTGTATCTGTTTTTCATCATGTGCTTCGCGAAAAGGATAAAGTAAATGAAATAACCATAGCAGTTCAGCACACGGTTTAGTAGGTAGTGGAGAAGACGATTGTCTCCCATGAGGTTATTCGATGGTTCAAATCCAAACATCACTGTTTTTCATTATGGACTTCGAAAAAAGGATACAGTAAATGAAATAAGCAAGGCCGTTGAGCACAAGGTGTCGTGGTCTAGTGGAGAATGCAGTGGTTTTCTATGTGCCAAGTCGATGGCTCAAATCCAATCCGAACTTTTTTTCATTATGGACTTTGAGATAAAAATAAAGTGTATGAAATAACCACAGCCGTTCAGCACAAGATCTCGTGGTCTAGTGGCAAAGACAGAGGTGTTCAAATGATAAATCGATGGTTCGAATTCAAGCATAACCGTTTTTCATTATGAACTTCGTGAAAAGGATAAAGTAAATAAATAACCACAGCCGTTCAGCACAAGATCTAGTGGTCTAGTGGAGAAGACAATGTTCTCCCAAGTGGTAAATCGATGGTTCAAATCCCGCCTTAACCGTTTTCCATCATGAACTTCCTGAAAAGGATGAAGTAAATAAAATAACCATAGCCGTTCAGCAGAAGATCTGGAGGTCTAGTGGATAAGACAACGGCCTCCCAAGTCCTAAATCAATGGTTCGAATCCTACCATAACCGTTTTTCATTATGAGCTTCGTGTAAAGGATAAAGTAAATTAAATAACCATAGCCATTCAACACAAGGTCTTGTAGTATTGTGGTTAAGATGTTAGTCTCATGTTGCGACAGTCAAAGGTTCGAATCTCATTTTAGATGAAAATTTTCGTTATTAATAAAACATGGTAAGGTTATGGTGAATAAATTGGTGTAGGCTTCCAAAAATCACTAGTTAGCCTTGTGGTAAAGTCGTAGACTATCAAGTACAAGATCGTGGTATCAAGAACGGTATACGGTACGTTTCTCATGGCGGTGGAAAGCAAAAGAAAAAAATGGTAGGTGTGTTGCTCGGGGGAGGTTTGCACTCGGTTAATATTTGCAAATCAAAGTTAATCTTTAGGGAAATGAGGGGATATGTAGGGTGAATTAGGGGTATATGAGTACAAAAAGACTTAGTAAAAAAGAAAGTAATTGGGCGGCCTCGGCTCCCGGGGCAAGGAAAAGGGTATAGGTGAGAAGGCACCATATAAAATGTTTAAGTCTTTTTGTACTCATTTAAACCTCTTTACCCCTATTTATCCCCCTATTTACTCCTATCTATCCCTGCTTTTACCTATGCTCATATATCCCTCATTACCCCCTAACACGATTAAATGTTTGAAGAAAGCTTGCTTTGAAAGTCAGGAAAGCCGGGGGAAAGAGAACCCCCCTCAGTCTACTCCTCGCCCAAGGCGAGGGCATATTCGCCCTCTCGCACTACTCCTCTCACACTCACAAATTCTCACTTTATTACCTTGTTCTTTTTCGGTTAATCCAGGGCTTGAACCATCGACTGTATACTTGGCAGATCATCGTCTTCACCATTACACCACCAGTTCTTGTGGTGTGAGCCTAGAGTTTTTTATTTTACTTAATCCTTTTTGGAAGGATCTTTGATGAAATAGAAGAAAAAAAACATTCCCATTTGGGACTCGAACCTCCGCCATTAAACTCGGAGAGCACTGTTTTTACCAGTAGACCGCACGATCTTGCGATGAAAGGCTACACTTTTTTATTTTACTGAATACCTTTTGGGTAGGATCTTAAATGAAACTAACAATTTAAAGGAGTTCGTTTTAATGTTCAGGATTTATTTTCTCGTCTAAAACACGCACACAATTGTATCTTATGCGTATAGCTTGTAAGCTAATAGTAGCCATTTGTGTTCTCGCTAAAATATCACATATACAGGTATGAAGTGCCTTAAAGCACTAGTTTTTCCGCAAGTTAGTTGTTATATGCGGCCCAAGTTAACCTAAGGGTTACGGTGCGATTGTTTTGTATTTTTAATGAAGTGAAGTCAAAGTAAAGTACAAGAATTAAGAAAAGCCGAATAATCATCTTACTAGGACTGGAAAGTTGAGGGCCGTAAAAACCTGTCTGAATGTGATAATAATTGTGTTTATTATGCGTAGTCTTGACCGTGCTGACACTTCTGAAACTCGTCTGATTTACTGATCCGTCTAAATGCGAATTTAAGACGAGTTTCTCTTCCAGACGGGATTCCCGTCAAACTTGCTCGTCTTTTTATTTAAACGGGAAAGTTGGACGGGAAAATTGGGACGAGAAAGCCGTCTGTGAGGTTCACATCAGACGAGTCTCCCGTCTTCGTTGAGTTTCTCGTTATTGATGAGTTTCCCGTGTAAATGAATTCGGCTAAATGTATATAACTCGTATAGTCATGAGGTAACAAGCATTACATCTGAAATTGCAAATTAGCAAATATCCAGTTAAACAGACATTGAATATTTATTTTAGGACTGTTTCTCGCCGGTTCGTCTAGCCGGTTCGTCGAATATATAAAATCCGCTATATAATCTATTATTTAAACCTTTGTACTAAAGAGACCAACGTCTTAACGCCTAAAGAGACCAACTGCTTGACGACCACATCGTTTATCGATAAGCTATTGTTCCCTATTTGACTTAATCGTTTCTTCCAAGAACTTTAAAATGAATAATTATAAATCATTTTAGTAATATTGTAGTGTTGCTGTTTGTTTGTTTGTTACCGCCGTTAACTGCGGAAATTGCGCTTTTGAACTGAACTTCTTTTTTCTTAGCGTATTTTATATTCGACGAACCTGCTAGACCAGCTAGTATTTCGACTCTTTATACAGCAAAGTCTTAAAATAAATACTCAATGTCTGTTTAACTGGATATTTGCTTCATGTATTTGCGATTTCAGATGTAATCTTCGAGAGTACGACTACGAGGTATCGGGAATCCCGTCTGGAAGAGAAGCTCGTCTTAAATTCGTATTTAGACGGATAAATCAGACGAGTTTCTGATATAAGCACGGTCAAGGACGAATAAATTCATCCATAGGCATAGCCAAATTCATATTCAGACGGGTTTTTACTAGCAACTTTTCCGTCTCAGATGAGTTTCTAATATAAATCCGCCCTAATATGAATTCGGCTATTTTTAATTCTTTTAGTTTTTTCTTTTAAGCCTATTTTGAAATGCATTATTAATTCTTGTACTTTACTTTGACTTCACTTCATTAAAAATACAAAACAAGCCCACCGTAACCATTAGCTTCACTTGCGCCGCATATAACAACTAACTGATGGAAATAATAGTGCTTTAACATATACCTGTATGTGATATTTTAGCGAGAACACAAATGCCTACTATTATGTTACAGGCTACGCATAAGATACAATTGTGTGCGTGTTTTAGACGAGAAAATAAATCATGAACATTAAAAAGAACTCCTTTAAATGTTCATTTCATTTGAGATCCTACCCATAAGGTATTCAGTAGTATAAAAAAGTATAGCATTTCACCGCAAGATCGTGCGGTCTACTGGTAAAAACAGTGCTCTCCGAGTTTAAAGGCGGAGGTTCGAGTCTTAGATGGGAATTTTTTTTTCTTCTATTTCATCAAAGATCCTTCTAAAAAGGATTAAGTAAAATAAGAAACTCTAGGCTTACACCACAAGAACTGGTGTTGTGATGGTGAAGACGATGATCTGCCAAGTATACAGTCGATGGTTCAAGCCCTGGATTAACCGAAAAAGAAAAAGGTAATAAAGTGAGAATTTGTGAGTGTGAGAGGAGTAGAGTGAGAGGGCGAATATGCCCTCGCCTTGGGCGAGGAGTAGACTGAGGGGGGTTCTCTTTCCCCCGGCTTTCCTGACTTTCAAAGCAAGCTTTCTTCGAACATTTAATCGTGTGAGGGGGTAATCAGGGATATATGAGGATAGGTAAAAGCAGGGATAGATAGGAGTATAGATAGGAGTAAATAGGGGGATAAATAGGGGTGAAGAGGTTTAAATGAGTACAAAAAGACTTAAACATTTTATATGGTGCCTTCTCACCTATACCCTTTTTCCTTGCCCCGGGAGCCGGGGCCGCCCAATTACTTTTTTTTTATTACTAAGTCTTTTTGTACTCATATACCCCTAATTCACCCTACCTATCCCCTGATTTCCCTAAAGATTAACTTTGATTTGCAAAGATTAACCGAGTACAAACCTCCCCGAGCAACATACCCACCATTTTTCCTTTTTTTCTTTTGTTTTCCACCGCCATGAGAAACGTCCCATACCGTTCTTGATACCACGATCTTGTACTTGATAGTCCACGATTGTACCGCAAGGCTAACTGGTGATTGTTGAAAGCATGCACCAACTTATTCACATAACCTTACCATGTTTGATTAATAACGAAAATTTTCATCTAAAACGAGATTCGAACCTTCGACCGTCGACACATGAGACTAACATTTTGACCACAACACTACGAGATCTTGTGCTGAAGAGCCGTGGTTATTTAATTTACTTTATACTTTTCACGAAGTTCATAATGAAAAACGGTTACAGTTGGATTCGAACCATCGACTTACCACTTAGGAGACAATTGTCTTTGCCACTAGACTGTGAGATGTTGTACTCAACAGTTATGGTTATTTCATATACTTTATCGATCCTTTTAACGAAAGTCATAATCAAAAACGATTATGGTAGGATTGGAACCATCGCTTTACCATTTGGGAGACCATTGTCGTCTCCACTAGACTGGGAGATTTTGTGCTGAACGGCTATTGGTACTTTAATTGACTTTATCCTTTTCGCGAAGGACATAATGAAAAACAGCGAAACTTGGATTCGGACCATCGCCACTAGACCACTGGATTTTGTGCTAAACGGTTATGATTATTTCATTTACTTTATCCTTTCTTCGAAGGATATAATGAAAAATAGGTACACTCGGATTCGAACCATCGTATCGACTAGTAACTTAGGACACCATTGAAGATGTTTTTTACTTAACTTTTTTTCAGTTCATAATGAAAAAGATAAAAAGTGAGTAACGTGACATGCAGTGGATACAACTCCAAAAGATGAGGACCTCGTATATATTATATTGCTTAATCTGATGATTGTGGGATAATTATTATTCGTTTACTGCGACTGCGCAGCGTTTTTATACTGACTATGGCTCTTTGTCGTTTTCCGCTAGCGTTTGAGTATGTTTCATAAATATAAATATAAAAGTTATAGGGTAGACTCGGTTTACCACTTGGGAGAACATTACCTTCTCCACTAACCACGAGATCTTGTGATGAACGGCTAGGGTTATTTAATTTACTTTATAGTCCTTTTCGCAAAGGACATAATTAAAAACAGATACACTTGGATTTGAACAATCGACATACTACTTGTAAGACATTGTTGTTAAGACAAGCCTAATTTCACAGATTCTAGCTCAAATTAATTCAAAACCAGTATCGCAAAGACTGATATATTTTAATAAGGAAATATGAAAAATGACAGTGTAAATGAAACGTTTGGTTATAGTACGTCCGGACATTACCTTCAATTTTCGTACAATATTGTACAATATTGAGGGACAGTTACGTTCAATTGAGAGCATTTTAACTTGTTTTGAGCAGTTCTTTTTGACCGGCAGTGTATTTAGGAGCCTGTTAACCCGGGCTTTTACTGAAAGCTTTGTAGTATTAAATGATTACGTGGTGTACCTACAAGCTAATTTACTTATTGATGTTACCATACAAGCATACAAGATTAACAAGAATATTGCATTTAATAACTGTTTATAGATTGTTATGCTGAGCATAGCGACACTGTTGACTTTCTCTTTTACTCAAAGTAAACCTGCAGGATTACCCTGCGATATGAAAGCAGACTACAATTAGCCGAGGAAAATCTTGAAACTATTAGAGAAAAGTTCTTAAACACGTTGGATAAGCAGAAAAAAACACACGCACAGTTTGGAAGTCTATCTGCAATAAAGTCAATACCCTAGACGTCGCTTTGGCCGCTCGTACAGACTGCATGTATTTGACAAAAATTCCAAAATATGAATGCCCCTTCATCTCAATATTCACAGCGAAACTTTGTGAATATGTTACACGGGTTCTTGATGACTACATTCGAGAATAATTCAGCTCATCAAACGTGGCCGGTCAAAAACACTTTTAATTCTTTTTATACGGGAAAATCTCGCCGAAAACCGAATCTCTTTTTATTCTATGTTATTCTCTTACATGTGCTTTTCTACGTCTGCAATACTAGGGTGCACTCGTCTATTTCCATACTTAGTGTTACTCACATTTACATTACTCATCTTACAAATACGTGCATGTAAACATTCGAACTCATATTCACAGTCTCTTTTTTATTCGAACTCGTATTCAGGTGAGAATAGCTGACTTTTTACGCAGATTTCATTTTCGGTATTTTCGAGATTGTGATTTCCTTACGTTTCACTAATCCTGGTATAAACAAATTTCTCAAGTTCCGGTGCAGCACATGTATATAATACATACAACGGAGTACCCGCCTGTTAGCGGGCTAGCTGTGGGTGCAGCAGGGTTAATTAACAGTCGATACATTATGGGGAAAGTTCATGTTCATATATTCATGTTCCAAATAATCAATTTCTTTCGGAATCGAATGTCTTTATATTGTCTGTTAACCGCAATATATGCATGAATATGGGCCCCCGGTCCCAATGCGAATATTTCCTATACGCCACGGCAAACAACAGATGGAAATTAGTACGATATGGACCATGCCGTAATAAAAAGTTTGTCTTATTACTAAGAACTAAAAAAACTATACATTAGGTTTCATAACTAACTTTTCATAGCTTGCTTATAGTTCTTAAAATATATATCTAGGATTGTCTTGATTGGCACATCATATGGAAGTAAATATAAAACAATGGCACCTACCATATGGAAGTAAATTATAATAAAAAACATCAAGACAATGTAACCTAATATCTGACGAAGAAGCGACAGTCAATTCAATCCAACTAAAAACATACCAAAAGTTAACGGAGTCATATGGTAGGCAAACGAAAATAGATGAACGAGTTGCATAGCAATTTCTACTACTACGACACTATACAACATACACTACACCAAGGGCAAGGCAAGGTTAAGTTAAAGGAATTTACTCAGTTCACGCTAAAGGCAACGTTCTCCAAAGGTGACAACGTTCCCTCCTCGGCAACATTTCTTGCTTCTGGGATTGTAGTATTCTGTGCCACAGCATTTGAAGTCAGATATTCTCCTGTGGACTTCACCACAGCAACAAACATGAGTGATTTCATTATAATCCAAAGCACCACAATCCTTTCCTGAAAGGCAACAATTAATATATAATAATGCGATAAAATGCATTGAGGTTGATTTGCTGAAGACTTAATGAAATGAAATAAAATGGAATGAAATAAGTAAAGCAAATAAGTTATATTTTGTTTAGGTTTTCTCTCAAGACTTCTCTGATTTTCACTTTGTCCGTACAATGTCATACAATGTAATAAGCATTTACCTGTAACATTAATTTTCACATGACATAGTATATCAGTAATATATAAACTTGTATTTCGCGTATACTTGTACATCAGAGTGTGTTCACCAACACAGAACCATCCAGAGGTATTTTGCGGGTTATCTGGGCTTGATGTGGTCTGGCAAGTGGGTTCAGGTTTGGACCAATTCACGAACACCCTTGTCTCACCCGTTAGTACTTCTGCTTTTACTTGAGTCCCAGGACATACGCATACTAAAATAAAAGATGTTACGTATCAACAAAGGGAGCGTGAAGTTGGATAATGTTATCCATCAGATAAAAAATCGAAAATATGCATTAAAACATTAATTTCGTATTAACTGTGATCTACAAAATGTATCAAACTAAGAAGTTAACACTCAGTAAATGCCTTGTAATCTTAGTCACAAGCATTGAGAACTTTTTGGTATGTGTAAGTAGCTATAATTACAGTCTTCCCTCCCTCTTGCCCCTCCCAAGACACGTGCTGGGAAACGATACTTTTTCTCATGACACACACACCCTGGAAACTTTTCTAAAACCGGTTTTCCACTAGCGATATTTTTCGCGCGAATCGACATTTTACTTTTGTTCCAGAGCTCTCAAATGCAACCATCTGGAACAAATTGCTCAAATACAAAGGAATAAAGTCGCTTCGCGCGAAAAATATTGCTAGTGGAAAACGGGCTTAAGAGGCTAACTTACGACATTGCCTAAGAGCGAATTAAAAAAGATTGAAAACCTGGTTTATGTTCCCATTGAAACGATTTAGCAAATTTTCTATTACCGCCAAATTAGTTAACTTATTATTTCCGGCTATAAGCAAAGGAGCTGTAGCTAAAAACATGCACCCAACTTCAAACAAAATGTTTGATTACGAGAGATAATAATTATATAGTCATTGACTGGTACTTGGCGTGGTCGCCAGCATTAAAGCTCACACTAATATAGAATCCTTATCTATCACGTGGGCAAATTTTCACGTTATTCCTAAAAAATGCGTAGTTGCTTAATAAAGGCTAGTTTCCACTCAGGAAAAATCTCCTTTGGATCAGAACAGGACAGAAAATTTCCTTTGTATAAACGCCGCCCGAGAACGCACCGACAAAGGAAATTTTCTTGTCCCTTCCGATCCAAAGGAGATTTTTTCCTGAGTGGAAACTAGCCTTTATTAAGCAACTACGCATTTTTTAGGAAATACGTGAAAATTTGCCCACGTGATAGATAAGGATTCTATATTAGTGTGAGCTTTAATGCTGGCGACCACGCCAAGTACCAGTCAATGACTATATAATTATTATCTCTCGTAATCAAACATTTTGTTTGAAGTTGGGTGCATGTTTTAGCTACAGCTCCTTTGCTTAGCCGGAAATAATAAGTTAACTAATTTGGCGGTAAAGAAAATTTGCTAAATCGTTTCAATGGGAACATAAACCAGGTTTTCAATCTTTTTAATTCGCTCTTAGGCAATGTCGTAAGTTAGCCTCTTAAGCCCGTTTTCCACTAGCAATATTTTTCGCGCGAAGCGACTTTATTCCTTTGTATTTGAGCAATTTGTTCCAGATGGTTGCATTTGAGAGCTCTGGAACAAAAGTAAAATGTCGATTCGCGCGAAAAATATCGCTAGTGGAAAACCGGTTTTAAGAAAAGTTTCCAGGGTGTGTGTGTCATGAGAAAAAGTATCGTTTCCCAGCACGTGTCTTGGGAGGGGCAAGAGGGAGGGGAAGACTGTAATTATAGCTACTTACACATACCAAAAAAGTTCTCAATGCTTGTGACTAAGATTACAAGGCATTTACTGAGTGTTAACTTCTTAGTTTGATACATTTTGTAGATCACAGTTAATACGAAATTAATGTTTTAATGCATATTTTCGATTTTTTATCTGATGATAACATTATCCAACTTCACGCTCCCTTTGTTGATACGTAACATCTTTATTTTAGTATGCGTATGTCCTGGGACTCAAGTAAAGCAGAAGTACTAACGGGTGAGACAAGGGTGTTCGTGAATTGGTCCAAACCTGAACCCACTTGCCAGACCACATCAAGCCCAGATAACCCGCAAAATACCTCTGGATGGTTCTGTGTTGGTGAACACACTCTGATGTACAAGTATACGCGAATACAGTTTATATATTACTGATATACTATGTCATGTGAAAATTAATGTTACAGGTAAATGCTTATTACATTGTATGACATTGTACGGACAAAGTGAAAATCAGAGAAGTCTTGAGAGAAAACCTAAACAAAATATAACTTATTTGCTTTACTTATTTCATCCATTTTTATTTCATTCATTAAGTCTTCAGCAAATCAACCTCATGCATTTATCATATCATATATTAATTGTTGCCTTTCAGGAAAGGATTGTGGTGCTTTGAATTATAATGAAATCACTCATGTTTGTTGCTGTGGTGAAGTCACAGGAGAAATCTACTTCAAATGCTGTGGCACAGAATACTACAATCCCAGAAGCAAGAAATGTTGCCGAGGAGGAAACGTTGTCACCTTTGGAGAACGTTGCCTTTAGCGTGAACTGAGTAAATTCCTTTAACTTAACCTTGCCTTGCCCTTGGTGTAGCGTATGTTGTATAGTGTCGTAGTAGTAGAAATTGCTATGCAACTCGTTCATCTATTTCGTTTGCCTACCATATGACTCCGTTAACTTTTGGTATGTTTTTAGTTGGATTGAATTGACTGTCGCTTCTTCGTCAGATATTAGGGTACATTGTCTTATGTTTTTTATTATAATTTACTTCCATATGGTAGGTGCCATTGTTTTATTTACTTTCCATATGATGTGCCAATCAAGACAATCCTAGATATATATTTTAAGAACTATAAGCAAGCTATGAAAAGTTGTTATGAAACCTAATGTATAGTTTTTTTAGTTCTTAGTAATAAGACAAACTTTTTATTACGGCGTGGTCCATATCGTACTAATTTCCATC
>NW_021163710.1:0-26700 GCF_004324835.1 Dendronephthya gigantea | reverse complement strand
ATAAAATAACTCCTGCCCCTACTCTCATAGTTGCAGCCAGAGATCACCATTTAAGTAGTAGCTCAAAATAAACATAGAAAGGATGTCTCAGTGAAAAATTCAGGTGAAGTTATGTACACATGTCAAAGGAACATTGAATGTTTGTGGAATTACGCAAAATAGTAATATTTTTAGTTGAACACACTAGTTTAAACTTTTAAAAAAAGAATGTGCATGACAAAGAGGAATGAGTTTTTTAATCGCTGGACTCAGAGTAAAGATCGTAGTGTGCATAGTGTGACTATATTAGGTATTATTATTGTTTTAAGTAATGTATAAGAGATGGTCATGCATGTTTATTTAACTCATTTTATACTTTAACGTCATGATGGATGTAAGGTTTAAAGTAACTAGCAAATTTTAATATATCAGGTCAGAGCCAATGTGGAAAATTGTATTTACGTCAATTATTTTATTATATCAACGAAGTTCATCCTGTTCATGTAACATATTTATTGTTACGGGGAGTATCAAAAGGAGTTGATGATTTACATAATATACAGTTTGTTGAAGGTTTCTCTCCGATTTAAATGAGATGACAAGAGACACAAACAATCATTAAAGTCTTGGATGATTTAATGGCTGAATGTTCTAAAATCAACGTGTAATCCGATTTACCTGTGGTTTTCATCACTAGGGTATTTCAGTATTTTAACTTACCCAGAATTTATTTCCCCCTGGAAAAATTATCAAGAACCATCAGCTGGGCCACCACCAGGTGGTTCTTTCTTCTTGGCACAGAAGATATCTTTCACAAGAAGATTAAGCCCATGAGCAACACAACCATGCAAAAAATGTGTAGGATACTTTTGTTCCAAGATACCCCACATTTCTTGTTCGCTGATTATTGTCTGTCACTGCACCAGCTACATTATCTCCAAGATGATCTATAAACGGCTGAACTTGGGCCAACCATCCGCATCATGACCTTGCCTCCTGTGTAAACTGATTCGATGAACAGTGATTAGTGGGGCAGACAGCCATGTAGTTGATAACTGGCTCATTTGAGATGTTCGACCAGGCATCAGTGGTGATACCAATGAACTGATTGGGGTTGGACAGCAATTTATCAACTTTATCTTTGACCTCTTCATAGGATTGTTGAAGTAGTCCACCAGGACTATCATCTGCTAGTTCCTTCCTCGTGGGCAATTTTACTCCAGGACATGCCAGTTGAACAGCTGATGCCAGAAATGGATCTTCAATTCGTTGAAAACTGGTGCTTGTGTTGCAAAAAACATTGCAATCTCGGTTGAACTCTTTTGTTGTGAGGTGGTGAACATTGGAAGTGCAAATGATCTTGCCGAAGGTGTTCCTTGTGAGGATTTGCTTGAATTGCTTGTAGAGGACTTAGAAGCATTTGACTTCTTATTCTTGCTGGCAGGGTCATTCCACCATCCTGGACGGTCAACAACAGCTGTGTCTAACATAAGTTCTTGAATTTTTTGCATCTTTTCAGATGTGTTTTGACAGACAATACTTTATGGTGATGTCTAACCGATTCTTTGCAGTGTTTGCAAACAGCGTGATTTGGCTTACTTGAAGAGTGTGCATTAGGGTCTTCAAATGCATAGCTCCATACATCGTGTACTGGTGACTTTGCTTTATTTCCTTGTCATCGGGACTTTTAGAAGCTGTAGTGCAACATTTCGATCACCTATGTCCAACTGGGTGATCATCAACATCAACATTTTATTTCCACATCTACATTCAGCTTGTATATACATATAAATAATAGGTATATTTGAATTATTATTTATTATATCTACATTAATGAGTTATTGTAGGTAGAGGTGACCATTAAACTCCAAAAAAGAGCTTGTCAAGAATGGTCACCAAATGAGTAATGAGGTATTTTTAAAAAAAAAGAACCAGAGTAGAATTGCAGAACTACAATAGGAAAATCTGCATGCTTGAAAAGATAGTATTAATAAAAACAAACGTTGCTGAAGAGTTTCGATCATGATGTAATAATATCACGAAACCCTCCACATACTATTTAAATACAATATAATTACTAATGCGTAGATAAAGAAGATAACAAATAAATGTATGCATAAAAAGCAACACAAGGACAACAAAACAAATTCATACTGATGAATTTGTTAAGTAATATCTAAACTTATTTATAAATGAGGATATGAATTAAGTTCGGTAAGATATATTGGTAATGAATTCCATAAAAATGGGCCGTTATAACGAAATGAAAATTTTCTAGTGTTAGTTCTTGCTTGGATGATGTGTATCTTGCGAGCACTTCTGGTGTTATAGGAATGAACATCACTATTAAGATAAAGCAGTTTCGAAATAATTCAGGAAGTGAAGATTTTAGTTCATGCATTTAAACATTAGAACACCCATCTGTAATTGATTCAATTGGAAAACTGTAAGAATTTTATACTTCAAAAACAGTGATTGTGTATGACTCAAGTAATCGACATTAGCAATAATTCTGACAATACGCTTCTGTAGCTTAAACACTTTATCCAACTTAGAATGGTAAGTGTTGGCCCAGACCACATTACAATAATTGATGTAAGGCAATACAAGTCAGCAATATAACGTTCTCTGGCTTGTGCATCGATTAAATGCTTAATTTTGTTTATGACTCCAATAGCTCTAGACATTTTATTACATACATGATTGATATGACTTTTCCAATCCAGTCGAGAGTTAAAATAACTCCAAGAAATTTCTGATCAATGATTGATCAATTTGTATCCCATCAATGTAAATTTTAACGTTAGCCGCAGAAACGTTTTTATTTTTAGAAGTAAATAAGATAAATTTAGTTTTTTTGGGATTTAATAAAAGTTTGTTCGATTTAAACCACCTCGATACTTTCTGTAATTCAGAGTTCATATTCTCCACCAAATAAGTTAAAGATTTTCTGAATAGATAATTTAGTATCATCTGCAAATAATATGAACTTGAGCAGCATTGAGCTATTGAGAATATCATTAATATAGAAAGGAATAAGGTTGGTCCTAATATTGATCCTTGTGGAACACCACACTGAATGACATTCATACCTGAACATATACCGTTGATATTGACATATTGTTTCCTATTTGCCAGGTAATTAGTAAACCATGTTAGTGGTAAACCACGATGATGTGATGTGAATGTTCTGGGTGGTGTAGCAGCTCCAACAAGGTCTCTCCTGATTGGTTAACAAGCTTTTTGATAATATTTTAAATATAACTGACATATCATAATTATTACCTGATCGCGTTTGCATGGGTAAACTATGGGTAGCTAAACTATGGGCTGGAACTGTTGGGTAGTCAAAGTGTAGGTTGGAATTATTCAGGGTAGTCAAACTATGGTCTGGAATTATTCAAGTGGCCAGTACGTAGCTAAACTATGATATGGAATTATTCAGGGGGAGTTAAACTATGATATGGAATTATTCAAGGACTGGCTAAACTATGATATGGAATTATTCAGGTTGCTAAACTGTGGTCTCGAATTATTCAGGGTAGTTAAACTATGATATGGAATTTCAGGGAGTTAAACTATGATATGGAATTATTCAGGGTTTTAAACTATGATATGGAATTATCAGGGGTGCTAAACTATGGTCTGAATTACTCAGGGGGTAAACTATGATATGGAATTATTCAGGGGTTGTTAAACTATGATATGGAATTATTCAGGGGTTGCTAAACTATGATATGGAATTCAGGGGGTTGCTAAACTATGATATGGAATTATTCAGGGGTTGTTAAACTATGATATGGAATTATTCAGGGGTTGTTAAACTATGATATGGAATTATTCAGGGGTAGTTAAACTATGATATGGAATTATTCAGGGTTGTTAAACTATGATATCGAAATCAGGGAGTAGTTAAACTATGATATGGAATTATTCAGGGGTAGTTAAACTATGATATGGAATTTTCAGGGGTTAACTATGATATGGAATTATTCAGGGGTTGCAAACTATGATATGGAATTATTCAGGGGTTGTTAAACTATGGTCTTAAATTATTCAGGGTTGCTAAACTATGATATGAATTATTCAGGGCGTAGTTAAACTATGATATGGAATTATTCAGGGTTTGCTAAACTATGGTCTCGAATTATTCAGGGGGTAGTTAAACTATGGTCTCGAATTATTCAGGGGGTAGTTAAACTGGTTCAGGGGGTAGTTAAACTATATGGTATGGAATTATTAGCTATTAGCTAAACATGATCTGAAATTCAAAACAAATAATTAAATAATGATGTGATCGAAGACTTGTAACTAACTGAGTGTTAATCTGAACAACCGGGTCCTCAACAGAGGATACAATTTTAATGATCTATTTGAATGGTCTATTTTTCTATTTGTGTTGTAATGTTGTATTATATGTTGTGTATTTTCTACATTGTGCGTTATCATATCTTGTGTGTATAAATTTGTTTTTATTACTGTATATTTCTCTTTTGTGTGTGTATCCTATTTTATGTGTGTTATATTTCGTAATAAATATAGTTTGTATTGCTCATGAGTCACGATTGCATACGTACATAAACTTCATTTCTAAGATCACTAATATCTCGCGCATATTCATATATTCGACAAGGCTTCTATATCTTTCAAGATTTATGGAGACATCTTTGATCCAATATATTAGCTAACAGTAACACCACGCTAAGCATTTCAAACATATTCTTCAAAATAACATGCAGTATTCTGCGCCCTTGAATGAAAATTTACATATCATTTTAAAAACGCCAACGATGACGAGTGAAATGATAATTAAAATTAGTAATATTAAACCGGGGGTTCTTCGAAGTTTATTGGTTCGCTACCTTTGCTACCCTGGTTAGAGTCTGAGCCAATAGAAACAACTTATTGAAGCTGCTACACTACCGAATGTTCTCACCATCATACTAATCAGAGACATCTTCATAAATAAAGAAAAATAAACAAAAATATATTCCAATATTAATGAAGATAGATACTACATATATCTGCTAATGTTTGTGTAAGCACTGACAAATACAACAGCATTTTACAGTTTACACACTGCAGTACTGGATTACATTACTCAAACTATTACAGTCAAAAGTCAATATTACTGCAAATGTAAATGTTGAAATGTATCAAGCAGAATGAATAAGAAAAATAATATAATAAATATAATATATGTAAAATGTATGAATTATGATAATATGATTAGACTATTGTACTCCAGTAGCCACTGCCATTCACTAATTAAATAAATTAAACAAAATACAGTGTAGTAAATTATTTACCTTCCAAGCAAGAGCAAATTTCGTCAATTTCCATGATGCATTGATGCCATGTTTCGGGTTAAGGAATATCACACTGTTAAGGAATATCTTCTTCGAAAAAAATTGCAATATTGAATGCTTAAGACTGCATTTCCTGCATTTTAAAAAAAGTATTTTAAATAAATACAGCTAAATTGACTGAATTTCTAAATAATTTCAATATTCTTGGATTAGAAATTCCTTGAGAATAAAAGAAGAATTCCTTCGAAATCAAAATCTTCTTTTATTATTAAAAGAAGATTTATTAAAAGGTTTGCCATCTAATGGCTGAAACAGCGCTTGAACAGTGCTAACACCGTGCTAACGCGAACTAATGAATTGCCTTCTATGGTAATAGCACTATATTAGTTATCGGACGATCAGATTGTATTACCATAGTTTGCGTGCCAGTTACGTCAGATTTAATGAGGGCGAGCACTATATAAACGCTTGCACAATTACGTATACAGGGTGTATAAAAAAAATTTGAATCGAAATTTTGCGTGACAAATTTGGATGATTTTTACACCATTGTTAAGTTCATTTATTTCTCTTTCAAATGACACTTGTACATGTAATTTAGTTGAAAAATGAGGAAGTACTGGTTCAAAATAAAAAGTTAATAAAAATCACCATTTTCCACCGATGGGAACTGGACGTTTGTTTTATTGAAAATTAGTCCCAGGGCTTTAAAATCTAATCATTACTGAAAACTGAAACGCAAATTTATCGCAAAAATTCTGCTTATTCAATGTTCAACGATAGAAGTTTGAAGAACACAATGCCTCTATTAATTAAATTTGCATTTTCTTTTGTTTGGAGGTCTCATTTCGAATTCCCATTGGCGGAAAAATTTGATTTCGAGCAACAATTTTTAAAAGACGATAACTCGGCCAGTTTTGGTTGTGTCGATTTAAGAACGGTATAATCGTAAACTAAATAAGCTAATCTTGTTGTCATATAAAAATTATATCCTTTACTCTAGTATTTACACACAGCAGCTTGTCCCCACTCTCTGTCTGGTTCTCTATAATATTCCCTGGTGTGCTCCTGCGTCAGTTATACTATATTTTTGTATTGTTAAAATTCATCCCCAAAACGCAATATATTACAATATATATAAATAGTACGCGTACAATATAAATGACATAGTACGCATACAATATATCAATTCTTTGTTCTTTAGAATATCCTGTAAAATTTTACCAACATTTTTTTATACTCTGCTGTGACTTTCTTGTTTATCACAAATACTAGCCATTCAAAGGGCCTGTTACATGCACATTTTTTGGCTCGGGATGATTTCAGCCCAGCGGTGAATTGATAAAGGCAGTATGTTAGTAGAGCTATTTCGAATTTCAACCACATGTAAATTACTACCATTTTCTTCAAGTATGAACCGTGAACTATTTGACGGGTGTTTGTTTATGTTTTAAATATAATGAATTGTCATTAATTTTTTACCTATAAAAAAAAGCCACACATTTCAATCATGAATAATAAATAGAATAGAAATTATGCTTTAAGTCATGCTAAATCGATGTGTGACCTACGACCAGTTTGGCACGTAAATTAAAAAATGCACCTCGCAGTATGTTAGTAATTTGAAACTAAAAACAGCTGCACCAACTGTATGTCAGAATTACACTGCGGGAGTTCAAGATACACAAAACTGTTTACAATAATTATGGTGCAGCAATTTTTTCATAATATGCTGTCATTTAAAGCGTATTTCTGAATTAAATGCAGACCTCATTAACATTAGGTTTGTACATACAAAATTCGACATTTGAAACGAGCTTAACACTGATTTCCATTTTACACATACATGTTGTTCCATGCAGCATTTACATGCAATACAATACTGATTCTCCCTTTACGAAGTTTCGCATATATATACACATAGTTGGTACTAAATGCACTGCAATGCATAATATATATTCATAAAGGCGTACAGCCGGGGAACAGCCCATTCTCGTAATAACTATAGACTACAAACACTCACACTTTAACGCAAATGAGGAACGTAATTACTAATTACCACGCACAACCACACAACGGACATGTAATACCAGTTGATGTTATGGGCTATTTTACATTTTATAAATGTTCATATTCTCTCCCTCCACAAACTCGGTACCGACGGACACTTTTTTGTGGGCTACCTTGGCCAAACCAAACTACCTTATTTGCCAACGGACACAGTTACTTACCAACTGTAAATTCAATTCTTCATGGGTACTGATGGTGTCTATCTATTTAGCGATGGTCAATCTATTTAGCGATGGTCTTACCATCGGTACCGACAGACACAGTTTTGAGAGGGCTTCCTTAGCCAAACCCAGCCTCGTTCCTAGGCTCTTGGAAGTTTTCGCGGATACAGCACTGAGCGGGGGTGCTTGGGGAGGTTGGGAAGTCACAGCTGGAGACGCGAAGAGCCTGGCAGAAAATGACCGATATGTGGCAAATTTTGACCGATATCTGACAAATCGGGGAATTTGAAGATATTTTGCTGCTTTTTTGGGGATTTTTGTTTAAATTCATTGTTGTTGTTGTTGTAATGGATGATTCTGACGAATCTTTTGAAGAAAGGCCTGAAGGTAATTTAAATGTATTAAAATAGACTGATTTACATGTTGCGCTGCATGTTTACTAATGGTTTGTTTTGATCAAGAACACATATTAGAATTTGTAAATTTATTTCTAAATTGTTTGCCGTTGCTTATATAGAAGTAATCTCAGATGTTGAAGAACTAAACATGTTGTTCCAAGAACTTGACATTACAAGTATTGTTAAATTTGAATTTCCTGACAGTCCAAAACCACGGTCAGCCAACAACTTCAGAGGCATGTGAACTTGAAATAATTATTTTGAATTTAATACTTTTTTTATTTTAGAATTATTTTCAATGACAATTTTCAGATACTGATGATGCAAATACTCCATCTACACCACCACACTCACCAAAAGACCATGGAAAGCATAGTCTAACACCTGATTCCAAAGCTGCAGCTGAGTCAAAGCCCAAAAGATTTGCTGGTACACTGAATGATAATTAATACATTTACTCATATTCTACCACATTAAAATAAGTTCACTACATACTATTGTCAGTTTAGATAGACGGAGTCTATCTATTTATCGATGGTGAATTGCCTTGCCATCGGTACCGACGGACAGGTTTTTGGAGGGCTTCCTTAGTTAAACCATACTCCTTCCTATGCCAACGGACACAGTTATTAACCGACCGTGAAATCAATTTTCCATTGGTACTGTCAGTGAATATCTATTTACTGATGGGATATTCAACTCTCCATCAGTACCGATGGAGTCTATCTATTTACTGATGGTAAATTCAATTCTTCATCGGTACTGACAGAGTCTATCTATTTGATGGTGAATTGCCTTACCATTGGTACCAACAGACAGGTTTTTGGAGGGTTTTTTATTTACCGATTGTGAAATCAATTCTCCATTGGTACCGTCAGAGAATATCTATTTACTGATGGTATATTCAATTCTTCATCCGTACTGACTGACACCACTGGCAGGAATAATTTCACCAAATTAACCATCGGTATGCTTGCTGGAGTATTGGACAATCCTCAACCACAAGGACCGAAAGGAGATATAGGGAATCTCAGTTCACTCGAAAAATGCTAACTTATAATGGTGGATAAAAGTTTCGAAAAAGTAAGTTATGTGAACAATCAAGGAACAAGTAAGGGTACTTATGAGACATTTAAATTTATTGAAAGCGGTACAGGAGTGCCCTATAATGCGTCACATGGGAAAAATTTAAAAGTGACCAGACAGAAAGAAGAGAGAAATGTCCCGCTTTTAGGATCATGTGCAGCCTTAGAGCATGATACAGGAATATATGCGACCACAACAATTACTTTATGTAAAGCGGATACCGATTTAAATGCTTACAGTATAATATTTGCAGTTTCACGGTAATACTAAATAGGATATCGAGAGAACACAAGTATCAATACAGTTCATGCAACTTCATCTGCCACAATATCTCAGTCATGGTCAATAAAAGTATTGGGACAATTAGAGTGAACAAAGAGACCTTCATAGCACGAATTGGACAGTTATTTGGACAGTTTAAAAATCGAACTCAAGTTAGAGTTGAATTTGTATTTTCAACTGCAAAATTGAAAGATCCTGTTAATGGCAATAACGGTGAAGTGTCAATAAGTGTTTTTGAAGGATTTAAATTTAAAAATTTTTCACCCCAAGATTATCAAAACTCAAATGTTGGAAATAACTTACTTTACCCAAATCTGAAGCTCCTGCTGCAAAATGAGGATATTGTCCAGGTAGATGACAATTCGAATACCCAAATTCTGGATGTAAGCTATAACCAGGGCCATCAGCCTGGTGAAAGCGTGTGGAGCTGACTTCAGACCAAAGGGTAGGCATTAAAATTCAAAGGTATTCTCGTTTAAAAAAAAACCGGAGGAATTTTCGGTACTCCCGTTGGACTGGTACCAAGTAATACGCATTCTTGAGGTCCAGTTTCATCATGTAATTGTTGGACTGGACTAGTGAGCATACCACCGGGAGACCCTCCATTTTGAATGACCAATCCTCAACAATTTGTTCAAGGGTCTTGGATTGATAATAGGTCAAAATTCCCCCTTCTGCCTGTCCTTCTCCACAAGAAACAGGGATGAATGAACTGGTCCTCCCCTGGTTGGACAACCTTGATTGCTTCCTTCTCTAAAAGTTTTTGAATGGCAATATCCATGCGCTTGTTGAATTGGTGATTTGGTTCTTGTAATCCTTGGTCGCCACTGGCGAGGTGGCTTAACAAAGGGAATCCTGTACCCTGAAACTGACTGAAGAACCCAATTGTCTTGGGTTATTGTTTTCCAGTTTGTTAAAAAATGAACTAAACGATCAGAGGGAGTGTCCGAGCAAACAATGGAGGTCAGTGTTGAAAATTGATAGTCATAATTGACTAGTTCCTTGTGAGGCTGTTTGGTTTGGGATGCCTGATGGTCGTGAACGCTTGGATTGTGTATGGCCCGATCTAGGGTTAGCCCAAGTTCGCTTACGCTGGTTTTGTGAGTCGCCCTGGAAACTTCTGTTGGTGTTTGTTGAACGAAAGGGCTGGGACCTTGATTGGTAGGAAGTGGCCGGACGAAACATGCGGGGAGTAGGAGAACTAATCAACTTCCGTGTTGTTGCAGAATGGTCATGCTCATTCTTTATCTTTTCATGAAATTTATCAGGGAACAGGTGCTTGTCGGTGGGTGTTCCCTATTTCAGAGTACGGTTGCCCAGGTCAGTTAAGAATTCACTTAACTGTTGCTGCCGCCAATTATTTGAGTAATAATTGTTATAAGTAATTCAGTTATTTTGCAAAATTTCTGGAGCGAAGAGTTCAGCGTGGTTGACCGAAGCGCGCCACAAAGAAGAGAGGATGAATGCGCATGCGTGGATAACATTTATATTCATGGTACCCAGACTGCTCGTGCCGCAATCTGTACTAGTATTATTGTGAGTATCAGTCGAGAAAGAGAAATGTACAAGGCTTACATTAAACACCACTCCACTCAATAGACTTTACTTGAAAATAATATCTTTTTTAGTCTTTAAATTAATTAAGCAAAAGAGGAGGAAAATTTTTTTGCACACCCCGGTATATGTATATATAGTTGCTAACCATCCCCCAAATCTCCAGACGGCACACACACATAGCATATTCAAACACGTTTTATTAAACAAATTTGAAGGCAACATTTTGCTCATATAAATATTAACACATGAAGTCCTCCTGTAAAGTCTATAGCGAGTTTACGATGCTTGATTTTTGAGACGGTGACTTCTTTGTTTGGCGACTGCCACGCAAAAGTTTTTCTAGTTTACATAGACTGTTTTCACAACGCCGCCGCTATCCGAAAATTTGGCGGGAATCTATATAAAAAACATTGTTTGTTTCCAAGAAGTATTCAGAAACAAAAATGCCAAGGTGGAGAACAGTTCGAGACCATATTTTTTTATACGTGCATTCCGAAAGTTTAATTGATGATGAAGAGTTTATTTTGCTTTTTGACCTATATACCGCCAAAAGTCCAGATTTGCCTTACTGGAAATACAATGATTTTGACTTGGACAAATTAAGTGACAACGAATGTTTAACAGAATTTCGTTTTTTGAAAGAGCACATTTACATTCTAGTAGATGCTATGAAGCTACCAGAAGTTATCAAATGCTACAACAGTCTTTTGGTAGACCTAGTGGAGGCTTTGTGCATATTTTGAAATGCTTTGCTCATTCTTGTCGATACCTAGATATGATGCCAAGATTTGGCAGACCAGTTCCTCAACTTTGCATGATCAGTAATGCTGTCATCAGCTTTTTGTAAACTCAATGGAATCATTTGCTTTCAACGTTTGACCAACCTTGGTTAACTTGAGACAATATAAAAGAATTTTGTCGTGTAGTTTTTCAGAAAAGTGGTGCCTTGGAAAATTGTTTTGCTTTTGTTGATGGGACGGTTCGACCCAGAGAGCAAAACATTGCCAGCAGCTAATTTTGAGCCAATCATTGGCTGTGATTGCCATCTACTTTGGTGACCAGAAATACATAATGAGTGAACCACCACCATACTGCCTACAAGCGTTTTAGAGACCTCAGCTGTGGATTTGGAACAGGTGGAACACGTTAGAAAAAGCTCATTAAGATTCTCTTCAAAAACAAGAAATTTCTTTTGGCTGGGAGGACTTTTAATCGGTTCATCATCGGTTTCATCCTCTGTTTCAGTTCGACTTTCTGCAGATACAGGTATATATATATCATCGTCAGAATCTATATCAGTACTGCTACATGTTAATTCTGAACATATGCTTTTCTGAGGTGAAACAATTTCAGCAACTTTATGTGTAGGAATATCAGTAACATTAGTAGGTAGGTAATCATTAGTAGTTTGAGTGGCAACACTTTCCAAAATGATTGATTTTGAACATCGGTTTGAGTGGCAACACTCACAAATGTTGGTTGAATTGGAGTCTCTATTTGAATAACACAACTTTTCACTTCTGGCAGGCTCGTGTGTACCAACAGTTCACATGGGCCACCTACTTCCTCCATTACTGTTTCATTGGCTGTTGGAATACTTGTACTGCCTTGGAAAGGTGCTGGCTTTCAGTTTGGCATTGTTCCCCCCTGACTAGTGAAACTTGTTCCAGCCAATCTTTAAGCATCTTCAAATAAAGAAAGCAACATGCTTTCACAATTACACAACCAACACAATTGCAAGAGTGATAAATTTTCCTTCACAGATATGATGATATCCTGTTGCAGTAAATTCACAATGATGTAACATTTCAAATGAGGTCGATAGATAAAATTGTTTTAGGTTGTGTCATGCAATATTTTATAGTCCAATTATATAGTCCATGCTACTACATAATCATCATGGCGGACAGTTGTACTGATTTTAGCTCCGATAATTTGGTGAATAATCCTAGTGAATACTTTGATCTTATTAAATTAAAAGAGTTCATATTATCAAATAGCGTTGCCTACGATGGAATAAGAGTTAAATGGTGTGGTAACTACAATTCGTTAAAAGTTTTTATCGAAAATATAAAATATAACACCTTGATGTTTAACGGTGACATTGGTAAGCAAGCTAAAGAATGCTTAATAAAACTATATACAAATAAGGATAAACAAAGCTAGCTGTGCTGGGACAACGAGAGTTTAGACAACTTAAATTTAGATATGGAAATTCTGAAAAGTAGGGTGGACTCTATACAAAGTCTATTAAATTCGCAGGAGAACGCAGTAACACCGAGAGTGTGTAAATTAAGTAACAAAATAGAACGGTTAAAACTAGATTTAGAAGATGAAAGATCTAGAAATACGTGTTTAGAGCGAGAAGTAAAGCGTCTTCAGCAGGAAATTGAGCAGGTTAATACATATTGAAATGGTTCAGTGAGTACCTCCAACAAGGCTGTTCTCACTAATAAGCCACCGACACAAGAATAACCACCACTGAAAACAATTATCAGTCTAACTTAAAGAAAAATGACTCAATTAGTACGCAATCAAATACCAACAATGATATTGTTGCTATGGAAAAAAGCTCAAACAATACAACTAATGTCCCTGTTGTCATTGTAAACGATTCAATCCTCGCTGAAGCATGTAATAATGAATCTGCAGCTAATTAAATCAATTCTCGTCATAACAATACTTTCGAGGCCCAGCTGAGTAATTATCAAAACAAACATAACAATTTGCATAAAATTAATCACCGCATCACACAACGTTCCAGACCTGTTGGTGAATATTAAAATATAAATAGCCACTCTCGGAGAGTTAATAGAAATCCTTGGGAAGAAAGGAAAAGCTAGAAATAAAAGCAGAAGTCAACCCTTTGCTCTAGTAATTAAACATTGCCGTAAGAATTCAGGCATAGAAAGTTCTAATTCCCACAGTACACCAAGTACATTTAGAAATTTACCAACATCATCCAGCAGCAACTTGTATGGTAGTGCTAATGATTACAATCATGCTCCTTTTCGCAAGCGATGTTGGAAGAATCAACACATTCTACAGAGTCGCCCTTTCAGGTCAAAAGAATGGACAGACTATCTAAGCCTTGTACAATGAGTTACGAGAAGTTAAACAACTTCGTTTATAAGTCCAGCTATCAAAATATTCCAGTTCGTATCACTAGAGGGTCTAATTATTTCATGAAGTATAAGCATATTATTCCCCAACATATTGACAGACAAGGGGAGGCGAAACAGAGGAGAAGCAATCCTATTAATTTGAAAACAATTAAAATACTCAAAAATGGACCTCCTCAATGAAAAATAATTCCAAAATGTATGGTTATTGATGCCCGTTCATTGGCTAAACCTGATGCCTTACCTGCGTTGACTGCTGAGCTTGTTCAGAACAATATAGAGGTCTGTTTTATTACAGAAACATGGCTTCATAAATATATCCCCTCCTCACTTATTTGTCCAAGAGGCTATTCCATAGTTCGCAAGGATCGAGATTCTCGGTCTGGTGGCGGAGTCGCTATATTATGTAGAAACGATTGGATAATTACAAACGTCAACCTTGATAACAACTTTGAATGTATCTGGTGTGATATTCAAACCAGTAACAGTTCTTATTGCGTCGCTGCACTGTACCATCCACCTGATCCAATTTACAACGAATCAGATCTGCTCGACTTTCTATCAGATTACCTTGAGAAAACCTTATTGTTGCAACCGAATGCTAAAATTATCATTGCTGGTGATGTAAACCAATTACAGATTCATGATTTCTGTATTCAGCATAACCTAGGCCAAATAGTGAAGAAACCTACTAGAGGTATACAGATATTAGATGTATTTTTGACCAATAACCCTCACATATGGAAGTTCCTACCGTTTTTCAGTGTTTGGTACGTTCTGATCATTCTGCAGTTGTCGTGACTCCGCAGCAGCCTGAGCGAAAAGTTGTGTATTTTCGTGACGTCAGATATCACCGCAAAATAAGAATGGAGAAGAAACTAGAAGTACATGACTGGAGCCTGATCTACGATGCCAATATTGACCATGTTAATAAAGGGGTTGATTTATTAAATGAAACTCTCTCTAATATGTTTAATGAGTGCTTTCCTTTGATCAAGGTTAAAATGTCGACTCGTGACCCACCGTTCATGTCTCCTCTTGTAGAGCATCTGTGCAATTTACGGAATAGAGAACTCAAGAAAGGTGCGAATACTGAAGTGCAGAAGAAGATAAAAAACTAATCCGAGAAAATCAAGTTAAAGCTATTAAAAATGATAAAACTAAAGGCAAAGAAGGTTCTCGCAGATGGTAGAAAACCGTCAATCAAATTACTGGAAGACGATCTAGGTCAGAAATATCAGTAATATCATTGATCCAGAACAAATGAATTTACATTTTCAAGAAATAAATACCGATAAAGAGTACCTGAGACCTGTCCCGTTGAGAATTCCAGAAGAAACTCGACTCCCAACTATCGATATAGAAGCTGTTAAAAATTTCATGAAGAGACAAAACAAACGTCACCTGGTCCGGATGGTATTCCGTATTGGGTCTTGAGAGATTTTGCCTTTTATCTTGCACCAGTTATCGCAAATGTATTAAATTCATCTTTAAAACAGCAGTGCGTACCTACTCTTTGGAAACTGGCAAATTTAAACCCACTGCCAAAGGAGTCTCCATTAACGGAATGCAATCAGCTAAGACCGATATCATTAACTAACATTGTTATACGACTTCTGGAAAGGATTGTATTCGAAGAAGAAATTTGTTATCCTTCAAAACTAATTATCGATAAACATCAGTATGCTTATAAGGAAAACTCGAACACTACTGCAGCTCTCATAAAGTGTCAGCATCATTGGCTAAAATGGCTAGACGATAAGGCTAATTGTGTCCGTGTAATATCCTTTGATTTTAGCAAAGTGTTCGACAGCGTTCCCCACGATATTTTGACGCAGAAACTCAAATCGACAAATCTTAACCCATACGTCATAAATTGGCTAATTAATTTCATGTCGGGTAGAAAGCAGAGAGTTGTGGTAGATGGAATTGCGACTAACTTCCTTAGCATCAATAGAGGAGTACCTCAAGGAACGGTGCTTGGTCCCTTCTTGTTTTTGATAATGGTTAGTGATATCAAAGTTAAACACCCGCAAACGAACAACTTGATCAAATTTGCCGATGATATAACAGTGAGCGTCCTTGTCACATCATCTGGCGATTCAGCTTTAGACGAGGTAACTAACATTCAGAGTTGGGCTGAGAATAATAGAATGACACTTAATCTTAAAAAAACGTGGGAATTGTTATTATGCAATCGCTCTCTCGCTACGCCTCCCCTGCCTATTAATGGGATACGACGCAAAAAGTGGCTAAAGTTATTTGCTGTAACCTTCCAAGAAAACCCACGCTGTTGGGATAAGCAGGTAGATGGCCTGCTGTCACTGGCTGGAAGCAGAATTTATATCCTGAGAGTTTGTAAGTTTTATGGATATTCGCCAAGCAAGCTCACTAAATTGTTTGACTCTTTAATTCTGTCATTATTCCACTATGGAATTGAAGTATGGGGATCTGCATTGCAAGGGAAATATATTGAAAAAAAACAAGTTCTTCAATCGGGCATTCCGATATGAATACACTCAAAATAAATATTCCTTAGCCAAAATGATTGAGGAAAAAGATCGGTCATTGTTTAATAAGATCATAAACAATCCTGAACATTGCCTTTATGAACTGCTACCGGAAAAACGAAAGCGATCTTTAACAGAACGTGATCACCAATTCATATTGCCCAAAGTTAATACAGAACGTTTTAAATAATCATTTTTAAATAAGTGCCTTTTTAATGACTTTTAATACCTTTGCTATATCTTACTATTATAATGTTTATAATGTAATGTAAATAATTTAGTTGAAATATAATGTAAGTAATTTAGTTATAGTATAATGTTAATAATTTAGCTAAGCCTTATGCAATGTAAAGTCCCAGGTTTGTTGTGACTCTTTTATGCGACATTCTAATTTTAATAAAGACTTATACATAAAGGCCAACGCTTTTAATACCTCTTGCTTAACTTGTTTAGTGCGTATTTGCTTCCTCTTTCGACCTGTTGTTCGTGGTGTTTCAGGCTTAGAATGGGGAAATATTGAAAGGACTGAGTTAGGTTTCAACCTCGGTTTACGCTGGTAACCGGGTATCAGATTTGCTAATGTTTCCTCGAAGCAATCTGGTGTGAAATGAGCCAAACAGACATATGAATGGTCGATATTGTGTGGATTCACTCGGCGAATTCTCGCCCATCCATGCTTGTCGCAAACGCAAATCTCTCGGAATTCGATGATAGCTAACTCCTGTTACATTCTGTGAGTTATTTGTACAACCTGGGACCATGCAATGAGGCATTTTCACGCCGGGTCAGCAACTCCGAAAAATGTGTCATGAGCGTCAGCGCTACTAAGCTATATCGCTCTGCGGTCGTTCGTCAAAAAGTAAACAAATTTGAAAATGGCGTCGGGCAAAGAACGCTTCACTGTTGACGAGGTTATTGAAGCCGTTTCGTTTGAGAAAGATTATGCTATTTCTACCGAAAATAATACCAGTTCATTTAACAATGTTTTAAATGAATCACTGGAATTGTTTAATCGGTGTGATGGCACAATTGACGTGGCAAAATTTCAAAGCGAAGCTCGGGCATCCCTTGAGTTAATCTATAAAAGATGCCTCTTAAACAAAGGTCCAGAGAACCAATTAGATGTACTTTCTGGTACCAATATTCGCACTGGGCCGATGCTTGCTTCTGAAGTTTCGGTTTGGGTAAAATTGGTGAATCGAAGGATGGCTTATAAGCCGAAACTTCACAAGCCGTGGTTCATCGAATTTGCGCGCGATATGCCAAAGGCTTTATTTGATGCCTTTCGGTGCGGCGTAAGCGGTGGTTCTACCTCGTTTGGTATTTAGTTGATGCTGGCTGTGTCAAATATACAGATACCAGGAGGATGGTACGTGATTTTGCCAAAATTTCTGGGCTTTCTCGGCAAGATATTCAGCAAAGATGGAAAAAGGAATTTAAGGGGCGGCAGAATGGTTGTAAGGCAGAACTGTTATGTACAGAGACGAAACCTTTTGCTTTAAAATATGATGAAAAGAAAATGAAGGTTTTTGTATCATGTTATTATGGCTGTTGGAACCAGTTTGGATATGCCTTTCACAGCTAGTTTATATTATAATTGCTGTTACATTTAAATCCTCATTGCACACAAAAAACTCAAAGTGTTAAGTCTAGTTGAATCCATACAAAGAAAATAATGAAGTTATTTAATTGACCCAAAAGAGATTTAGGCTGCATTTCTCCTGAGAGAAATCCAGTCTTAATGTGCAAGGTGATTCAAGCTGTTTTGAGTTGCTATAATAGCTCTATTTTGCATAAACATTTTCATGATCTCTTCAAAATTCTGCCTTACAACAATACCAGTA
Organism: Dendronephthya gigantea; assembly: GCF_004324835.1. NCBI lineage: Eukaryota > Metazoa > Cnidaria > Anthozoa > Malacalcyonacea > Nephtheidae > Dendronephthya > Dendronephthya gigantea. The sequence continues at coordinate 8,382 of NW_021163710.1, read as the reverse complement.
TATACCTTATTCATTTATATGCAAAGCCCAGAAATTTAAGGTAACACTATACTATTTCTCAGGCCATTGAGTGACATTGCACCATGATACACCCTGTTTTAGTACTTACTCTGTCTAATGTCAGATGATTTTACTTGTTATGGTTAATTCATATAGTTCCAGTGCTCTCCCCTTACAAGTAAAATCATCTGGCAGTTCTGTAGACAGAGTAAATACTAAGGTAGGGTGCATCAGGGCACAATGTGATACAATGGGTTAACTGGCCCATGTGCCTAATTAATTGGGTGGAATTGTACCCTGATTTACCCTACTTTAGTCTCTGCCCAGTCTAATGCCAGCAGATTTCACTAGTAAAGATGAGAGCCCTTGCGCTAAAGCAGAAGCAACTGAGATACCAAATATGTACTCATGTGAACATGAGTATATAAATATACACCAATTATTGCATGTAGCTTTGGCCTTGCAAACAAATATATTTAATAGAATATTCACACCTTTGCAATTAGCAGTTATGGCAAATATTCTAATATTTCATCATTTCAAGAATTATCAGAAATTAAAACATTATTATTATATATATGAATATACACAATCGTTATCATAATAATATTTACAAATGTTATATTAAAATAATGACACATCTTAAATTTATGTAAGTGTGCCCTTTTCAATAAAAAATATTTTTAGAAAAACTCTTTGTATTATTTGAAACTTTGGCCTTTCCTAGCTTTTTGATATTTCATCACTAAAAAATGAGATTATTCTAATTACATAGTATAATATATTATTGAGCAATAGCAAAAGAAAGACAATGAATAGATAATTTTAACACACAGTAATGGAAATGTACACAGACACTGCACAGGTTAAAAACATTTTTACCATTTGTACAAGTATTCAGACTGCATAAACTTGAACAACAAGCAAATCGAAATTCATGTTCAGTATAAATATCTGAGATTCCTTTGAATTGTTAGCATTTGAACATGCATTTGCCCAACTCATCTAAATTAAGCTTCATACTCTAGTTACATACTTTAATGTTAAACATCATAAAGCACGAGTTTTTAATATACTCTTTTGCAAGTGAATTAATAAGCTAACTGACCAATTGGATTTTAAAGTATCCAAATATTTCACATTTAAATATGCAACAGAATTTCATGTTGCAACTGGTCAGTTAATTAATAATTCAGTTACTATCTCAGCTTTTTTGTACACTTTTATCAATTAAAGCTGTTACATTATGGCCACAGAAAGTACACTTCTCATCATCAGACGATACCTTCTCTAATCCACAATAACAATATCTTGGGTCATTAACAGCTCTCTCAGGGATGTAGTTATCCTTGCCTGGTGTATTGGAGCATGGTTCATGGCCATGCTCTGGGAGCCAAACTAACATTATATATTCATGCCTAAATTTCACTCCAGCGGTTCTGATAGGTTGTGTTGGCACTTAGTCGCTGTAGAGCAATGTGCTTAGCTTCCCGTCCCTCCATAGAAACAGTAAGAAGACCCTGACAATATGTATCATACATGTACTTTGTATGCACTGGTACTACATGACCTATTGTCCATATAGTAGGTGTTACTTGTGTTGGTACAAATAGAGAATTTTGCACGAAAGTATTCCAATGCTGCTTTAGATAAATCACTAATGTTAGTTTCATTAATAATAAACCTATTAAAAAGAGAGCAAGCATCTCTCAACCTTAGGCCAATGTATGCAAGTACCAAGACATTCTGCTGCTGTGCTCGGGAATCACTTGAATCACTCATTGCTTTGATCAGCCGCATGAAGTTATGACAGAAAAGCCTGGAATCTTTGCCGGTGAAGCGATAAGCGAAATCTGCTCGGTGAGCTTGAGTTTCATTATACCACTTTATTGCTTTCTTCGCCACCCGGTTTGCCTTAACTTCATATTGCAGAGCAAAGACAACTTTCGCAAAGCAGGAATGTCTTGGCACATCTGAAAATGACTTGCATGTTTCTATGTTTGATTTACCAATTGATTCGCGCAGAACTGCTTTAAAGAAATACTGCCATGCATTATTCTTCAAGTGAAGGGGTTCTACATGGGCTTTGTCAATCAATTTACCAATCAATGGTGCATATTCTTGACGACTCTTCCTTTTGGCAATGAAATCTGTCACCTTCGAACGCTTAGTCTTATCAGAGACAGTCTTTTTCTTCAGAGAGTCTTTAAATTTTTCCACAGCAGCAGCAGTCTTAATTCTGTCCTGATAAGACCAAGCCTTCCAGGTACAAGAAGGTCCCTTTCCGAAAGTTCCTTTTACATCCAGAAGCATAGCATATGATGGTTCGCGTCTTAAATGGTGTGAGAACTATGAATCTCTTCAAGATTTCGTTAAAGTGTCATTTGGATACGAGGGTAAATGGCGTTCAGCTGGGGGTAGTTCGAAGAGATTTGAGGCCAAGGATTCTGACTTTGTCGCTACGTGGTATCCTGGGAAGTTAAATACTCTATCATTTAATGGTATGATTGGAAAGGAAGCTAAAGAATGCCTGATCACCCTGTTTACACCCCCCCTGGAAACCCCTGTCAGAATACCTTGAAAGAAAATCCCAGTCAAACTGTTTTGGAAGAATCTATTGAAAATTTGTTGTTCGAGATAGAAATATTGAAAACTAGGATGGATTCAGTGCAATCGACAATTACTAGTGAGGACCAGCATACGCCAATAGTGGCAAATTTAACAAGTGAAATTACTCGGCTTCAGATCGACCTGGAAGAAGAAAAGTTTAAACGGTCTGTCCTTGAAACACAAGTTCAAAGACTCCAAGATGAGCTTAATACAATGAAATCATATCAAAAAGATGATGAGCTGAGTCAACGCAGCTCAGATGCAAGTGTGGTCGAAGTTGCAGCAGTCTATGCGGATCCTCAAGGGGACAGCATCACGCCGTCGCCAATGATGGAACCTACTACAACCACCAAACAAAACCAACCAACTGGCTTTAAAGACCAAATAGAGGAATATAGACGAAAACAAAAACATAAAAGAAGTCTTGGCGGTCATTTTTCATCCGAGTTATCAGCTACTCAATATGATGGCCAAGTGGATCCCAAAAAGCTAAGAAAAATGCATTCACGGCAAAAAGCACCCATAGTAAAGCCAGTATCCCATGATAGAAACCAAAGTGTTTCCCTTGTTAAGAATTCTGCAGTCACACAGCAGGTTAATAGTGACACTCAGAAAAATCACCATACTCCTAGAAATAAAGATTCAGGCATACAACAGATTAATAGTAATACTCAGAAAAATCACCATACTATTAGAAATAAAGATCGCAAGAAATCCACCCCCTGCCCTTTTTTGGCCCGGCGTGGTCGGTTATTGTCTGAAGGATGTCAGATGTGATTTTTTCCACCCTGTCCCTAACAACAAGTCCCTCACTACATTGGATGATCCTTTTTTCTATCGACGAACCTATCCACCCTACCAAGCCAAAATATACCCGTTTGGGTTACCCAACGCACAAAATCCACCCCTAAACATATGGAAGCCACTAAACGTCCCAAAAAAAACCAACTCAGAATTCCTTGCCTACCAATGAATCCCACTCCCAGACAAGTCGGTAATTCCATCGATTCGACAAACCAAAACAACACTTCCACCATCATCATTCGAACCCGAAGGTGGTAAGACCGCGAGTTTCGAGAATTCTAACAGCAAGCCAGATCGTGCTTCACCCTCCGTGGTCACGTCTAAAATGAAAAAAGAAGAAATTTACCAAGCAATCGCTGAACATCCACCAGATTTGTCAGGCCTAAATGTTGCCGACGTTGGCAGGTTATTGGAATACTTAGGAATGGGAAATCACGTTGAAATATTTGCCAACGAATTGATAGACGGTTCGATGCTGACCAGCTTGGATAAATCCAATTTAAAATCATTGGGTTTAAGTCCATTTCATGTTATAAAGTTATTTAAGTTTATAAGAGGATGGAGACCTAACTTAACACGCCTCTCAAAGTACTGAAATGTATTAATACACATCATATAGTATAGTTAGTGGTCTTTCGAACATAATACATGCCATATAGTATAGTGGTTATACACTGAAAATCAAGGTAAAACACTTAAAATCAAACCCTTGTTCGACTGGAAACACCGCCAATGAAGATTAAGATTAATATCTCCAACTCAAAAGGTTTAAGTGAGTGAGCTTTTAGAATACAGGCGAATGTCATAGTATAGTGTTCATTCAAATATAATACATAATGTCATAGTAGTGGTCATTCAATAATTTAAATCGAGTCGAAGGTTAGGGCTGTAACTCTAGATATATGCAAAAAGTAAACATACTTTAGCGTAAATTTGCAGATACACATGTAAAGCTGTTTACATAATCTCAGAAGGTATGCGCCATAGCCGTTTGCAATGATGACGAACCTCTAGAAGCGCTGGAACACAGCTTGAACGGAAGTTAGAGATTGTATATATATACGCTAGAAGTAAATGTGACGTAGGGCTGAAACAGCGCTTGAACAGAGCTAGTACAGAGCTAAATTAGACTTGCCTGGCACGCCAAATATGCGCACGCCATGAATTAAGGCGAGAGCTATATGAACGCTATATTTAACCTATGCGAGAGCTATATGAACGCTTGTACCCTTAAAAGTTTGAATCAGTTGAACGAGATAGATGCTATAGAATGCGGCGACCCAATTTGTGGTCCAGCGTTCATACTACCTATTTAATTCCTGTAATATTTGAAACGGGTTTCTTCTTTTGATAGATGCGAACGAGTAGAACGAGCATACAGCAGTTCACTAAGGTCACTGATAACGATAACTGATAACTGATGTTCAGAGGCAAATCAGAGCATGTAAACTATTCGCTCGTTCGCATCTATCAAAATTAAAAGACGAAATTGCACAGAAAATCGCAACCATATGAAGGAGTCTTTAAGTCTAAGATTCTCACGATTTCAGCCGAAAATAGCAAATTTGCGCAATGCAAGCACTGGCTAAGTAAAATTTCAAGAAATTTGACACCATTGATGATGGCGTGGCTTGACTTCCTTTATTATTAAAAAGCCATAAGCGAACCAGACTTAAACAAAAATACGATTCGACCTTATGTAGACAGAGAAATTGATTCTGTCACGTTTCCCTTCAACCTCGTACCCACCAGCGCTAGCCTCGAGTCTAGCCCACGAGTGACGGGTAAACGAGTGCAGTTACATAACTTACATCTCCTACAGTCTACAATGTCGTTAAGTGATTGTGGATTAGGAATCCAGTAACTTGAGCGGTAAACGCGAGCATTGTTACCGTATTCACGTGCACAAAAGTACAATAGGCGGACTGGATTGGTTTTTTTCTCAAATCTGCTGGGATATATTTCACATTTCACCGTGGTAAAAACAGTGGTGAAATTAACAAAGAGAATTGAAACCGATCAGCTACGTTCATGTCGTCGATAAATCATGTCTACTAACCTAGAATTGGAATTGAGTAGACTCAAATGGGACGCAGACTCGCATGTTTTGGACCATTTGCTGGATAAGTACACATTGCCCAGGATTGTCAAAGTTACTGGGGGATTTTATGGCGTTTCAGATGATTCCACGCTCTGCAATGGTACGATATTGTGCTTGCATTCCGTCCAATCTGGCGAGAAGGTGCATGGTCGCTTGAATTGGGGAAGGGGAAAAGATATTTTGATTCCCCTCGATTGTCGAACCAAGGTCGAAGTTCGCCGGTCGGATTTAAAAGACGTTTATGAACGTGTAGCAGAACTTTGTTCCCATTTTCCGAAATACGTTCGCGTATCACAAGGTAAATAAATAACATTAATACCAATTGTGGGAATAACAATAATACTAATTGAAAGCAGTACAAAAAATGCTATTTTTAATACAAAAATACAAAATACAATAACACAAAAAATGTTATTTGGATGTTTTTCATATGCGAACCGGTCTGATAAAGTCCCTTAGGTCGAGATGTAGACAAGATTTTCTGTATCCTAGGCAGTTTGTGAATCACATTTGATGAGGAAGATATTTGAAGACGCTGCCATAGGCTCTCCGGTTACATTGAAATACAAATTATATATAAACAAATTAGCAATCCATACAACATGACCGGTCCAATGAACGCTCTAAAGTTAAGTCTTTATTAGCGAAAATTAGGACTTCAGCCTTTACACTACATCCTGTGAGCAATGAACTAACGTGCGCCGAATTTGGCTGAAATAAGGTGGTAGAGTGTTGTCAATACTTATAGACATATGTTTTGAATATGATTTCTTTTTGCGCGCCATTGGCATTGACTTTGTTGGCAAAACCCCATCTAGAAAACTCGCAAGAGGAAATTCTGTCGCTGAACTTTTGGCACTTAAAATTCGCAACTTTCCGTGAATGAATATGTCCTCGTAAGCCTTAAATCGGGGTTAATGTCTTCATGCTATTGATAAACACATCTGCGTGCCGTCTGCTGCTCCTTCAAGGTTAACCATTAACGAGTCAGGGATATGCATGTCTGCAGACGCTAGAATAAATTCACCTTTTATCGGAACTTGGGTGGACTAGCTTGTGGAAATCATATATTTTTGGAACTTAAATAGTAAAATAACACGAATTAGGCAGCTTTGTAAACACGCAATTGTTCGTGTTAGATTTAGGCTAGTACGTAGTGCCATTCAAAGTTCAAATAATAAGTTATTTCAACGGCGTTTCAGCGACACTCTGGACTCTGGAGCTCTCATAGTGTGCTATAGGCCACTCAAATTCAAACAATAGATGAATTCAGATTAGCGCTTTTATACCGCGAGTATCAGACAGTATCATCGTGTTCAACAGTAAGCGTTTGCATGACTATGATTTTTTATCCTTGCACTATTAAGATTCATTTAAACTCCCGAGCAACTAAAGGGGAACAAGAGTCATGTTTTAGATCAAAAAATGGTTCGCTTTAGTGAGTTTCTGGCAGAATAGAAAGTTATGCGGCGAATTTGCATATAAATATAGGATCAGGTTTAAAACATTACACTCAATTGATTATCTCAACAAGCGTTTTTAAGCATGCATAACCTGATATCCAGTACTACAATATGAGCAAAATTTGAAGTCCATGTACTTTCCGGACAAAGGAACTATATTAAAGCGTGAAAAATCACCCGAAAATTACAAGAATTAACCTTTAGATATAGACCTACATTATTAAACCACACTTCATACGCGCGTGACAGGACAAAATAGCCGCAAGGGTCAACCACTCAACTTTGTCACAAAGCAGATGTAGAAAAAGTTTATGCAAGCACTGAACGAGCAGTGAATGTTTGAGACTTTATCGAGCCTGTTATTCTATAAAATATATCGAGAAATAAATATCCTGTTTTTTCAATCTTACAGATTATATATATGTATTGTGCTAAAATTACAGGCGGATTACACTTCCTCCTATCGAGGAGAGGAGTTCTGCTTATATAAACAACAGGAGGCTTGGCGTCGCTGATTCGGAATCCATTTGCATGTTTTGAATTTCTTTGGACACAAACTCTGCTAGTTCATATCCATTTAGAACTTCATCTAACCGAAATGGTGTTATATGTTCTGAAAATTTATGACATGCATGTCCAAAGCGAAGCCTTTGTTTATATTATATAGGAAATCGTAAGACATGCACACAGTAAATATTACAGTAAAATAATAACGATATAAATAATAAAAAAACAGTAAAGTTATAATGAGATAAAAGCGAGGCTAAAATTGCCGTAAAAGTAATCGAAGTTAGTTACTGGTGTTTAAATAGGAGCTCGCCAACATTCGCAACTAATTCACTCGTTCACATCTATCAAAAGAAGAAAATCGCGAGGGCAAACGACCTTTGTTCATTTTACTGTATACATTCCAAGACGAAGGAATGTGCCGTGAATATTGTTAAAAAGCGAAATATTTTAAAGGAAAACGGTGGAAGGGTCTTGCAACATACTATAAATGCCACTTCAAGATAAGGCGAAGTATTTATGGCAAAAGTTTTTTTTATCAACGTCGCTTTTTAATTTTTTTTTTCAAGGTTGTTACACTGAGCCAACAGGGGAGGTTTTAGTGGAAGTCGGAGATAAATTGCAGTTGAAGGGCATCGATAAAAGCAAGAAAAGGAAAGAGAGATTAATATGTTTCGACCAACATTGTCAGAAGATCGAGTTACCAAAAGACACCGTTGCTGGTTTTCAACCTCTGACCGATGGAAAAGAGTACTACCTATCAGATGTTGTAAAGAAATTCAAGTTGCCATTGAATGTACAGTTCGTGGAAGTCGGGTCTCCCAGGTTCGGCAACGACTCCAGGTCGGCTAACGACTCCCCCTGCCAACCGTATCAAGCAATTTCCATTAATAGTGT